>NC_056745.1:1335479931-1335489931 GCF_019279795.1 Protopterus annectens
CTTGCTTTGTCTCCAAACTGTCCAACATGAGCTGACCCTCTAATATACTGATTCCTAATCCTATCCATCCTAGTCACACCGAGTGCAAATCTTAACATCTTTAACTCTGCCACATCCAGCTCAGACTCCTGCCTTTTTGTCAATGCCACTGTCTCCAACCCATATAACATAGCTGGTCTCACTACCCTCTTGTAGACCTTCCCTTTCACTCTTACTGGTACCCGTCTGTCACAAATCACTCCTGACACTCTTCTCCACCCATTTCACCCTGCCTGTACTCTCTTCTTCACCTCTCTTCCACATTCACCATTACTCTGAACTGTTGATCCCAAGTACTTAAACTCATCCACCTTTACCAACTCTACTCCCTGCATCCTCACCATTCCTCTACCCTCCCTCTCATTTACACACATATATTCTGTCTTAGCCCTGCTGACCTTCATTCCTCTGCTCTCTAGAGCATATCTCCACCTCTCCAGAGTCTCCTCAACCTGATTCCTATTCTCACTACAGATCACAATGTCATCTGCAAACATCATAGTCCACGGGGCCTCCTGTCTGATCTCATCTGTCAACCTGTCCATCACCACTGCAAATAAGAAAGGACTCAGAGCTGATCCTTGATGTAATCCCACCTCTACCTTAAACGGATCTGTCACTCCCACTGCAGTCCTCACCACTGTCACACTACCCTCGTACATATCCTGTACCACTCTTACGTACTTCTCTGCCACTCCCGACTTCCTCATACAATACCACAACTCTTCTCTACGCACCCTGTCATATGCTTTCTCCAAGTCTACAAAGACACAATGCAACTCCTTCGGACCTTCTCTGTATTTCTCCAACAACACTCTCAGAGCAAATATTGCATCTGTAGTGCTCTTTCCTGGCATGAAACCATACTGCTGATCACTAATCATCACCTCCCTTCTTAACCTTGCTTCTACTACTCTTTCCCATAACTTCAAGCTGTGACTAATCAGTTTTATCTCTCTGTAGTTACTGCAGCTCTGCACATCACCCTTATTCTTAAAGATAGGTACCAAAACACTTTTTCTCCACTCCTCAGGCATCCCCTGACTTTCCAAAATTTCATTAAACAATCTAGTTAGAAATTCCACTGCCATTTCTCCTAAGCACCTCCATGCTTCCATTGGTATGTCATCTGGGCCAACAGCCTTTCCATTCTTCATCCTCTTCATAGCTGTCCTTACTTCCTCCTTGCTAATCTGTTTCACTTCCTGATTCACTATCCCCACATCATCCAACCTTCTCTCTCTCTCATTCATCAGCCTCTCAAAATACTCTTTCCATCTACTCAACACACTCTCCTCTCTTGTGAGTACCTTTCCCTCACTATCCTTTATCACCCTTACTTGCTGCACATCTTTCCCAGCTCTGTCCCTCTGTCTAGCTAATCGGTACAGGTCCTTAACCTTAAATGATTCAATAGCTTTGCTAATAATCAAAATTCCATGGAAAAACAACAACAAACACACAGTATGTGTGAATCAATAGATTACAAACTTTTAGAAGTCTTGATGTAGAAGGGTTCTGGTTAGGTTAATTTATTTATTTATTGGCGAAGGGCTATTTTAAGCCTAGCCTGTAACCCAAAGTCAGAATCAATCCCTGTACTTTATGTTTATGAGGTGAAGACCTTAACCATTATGCCAAACCCACCCACCCCACTGATTCATGCTTAGGTTTACCACGGTAATACACCGATCCCAATGAGACCCATTCAGCTTTTACATAGATGTAAAATTAGATACACTTCACTAAACAATGTTAAAACAATCACAATGTGCAGTACAAAAGTCAATTGTGTTTACAGATTAAAAAACAAATTTTGAAACCTTCAATTTTTCACTTGTTTTTTGGATATGTACACTGACAAACTGCACTTGAATACAAGCAGGTGTAAGTTGCATTCATGAATGCTTGTGAAGTACTAGACAGAATATCATTGTTAAGACTGTATATCTATTTCTACAGTAATGCCTTTACTAAGTATACTCATTATTTATATGACATAATGCTGTTATTCATGCATCAGACTAAAACTGAAACTATTGTAGATAAACTCATGTAGAACCAGTGTTTTGATGTTTTACATTATTTGATAAAGTACAATACAGTGAAGTCTACAGGCATGAGCACTGTCAAAGCATTATAGCAACTGAACCATATACCTCATGTAGTGCTTTATTAAGTGATATTAAACTTCAACTGTCCCTAAGTCCACTGGGTAGTGAATTCTAGCCACCTACCCTCTTTCATGTAGACAATTTATTGTTCTTTTCTTTTTCCTAAAGGTTCTCAATAGATCAGAAGTACAACTATGGTAGAGTAAATGGGGGCAGCAACCTCGGGTGCAAGGTGTTAGGGGGTGAGATCTGCAATTGACAGTTGGGTGGTACAGCAGAACTGGTATTTAGAGACCAATGCCAGTACTGCCCTTGTGGTTAGGTCTGAAGATCTGTGCATGGTACTTACCTGTTTAACAGTAGCAAGTCATGTTTTATAATTGCAGCAAACAGTTTGCCACAATCTTCACAAGAGAAGAGTTTTTTTGTCTTCAAATTGGAAAGGACCTTTTATTTATGGTCTTCAATTTCAAGTTGAAAGGGGTGCTAGATTAGAACTCACATGGTGCCCAGAATACCTACCTATGGTTCTGCAACAAATGGTATCAAGCAAGCTCGTGTGTGTGTGTGTGTGTGTGTGTGTGTGTGTGTGTGTGTGTGTGTGTGTGTGTGTGTGAGAGAGAGTGTGTGTGAGGAATGAAGTCTTAATTCTGTGCATTACTTATTTACAATTTGTTCAGATTTGTATTTAGTTAACAAGGAAGTGAATCACTACATTGTTTGTCAGATGTGGCACACATCTCTTGTGCTCCTCTGTCCAGCAAGGAGGATGTGAATGCCCCAATCGCACATGACTGGCAAGGAAAAGAAAATCTGACCTTTGCATGGAATGTAGAACTGTCCACTGACCCAGCAAAAACTGTCTTGTGACTGATTACTTCTACTGCTCTTTGATGCAAGAGCTACATCTGCAGTGCCCCAGTGAGTGGCAAGAAACAGGGTAAACAACCCTTCTAATGCCCTCTGAACTTGGAATAAGTGTACACTGCACCTTTGGAGTGACAGAGGCCATAAAATAAGCTCTTCCTAGAGATGAAATACATATGTGCTACCATAGTAAATGACAACAAAGCAATGCTGTACATACATATTTAGCCTCCAATTCTGTAACTTTAAATCTCCTCAATATGTTTAATAAGGGCATGCCTTGTTCCACAGCAGGTAACTAAATGAGTCAGACGTCTAACTTTTTTGTTGCAATAAAACAAACTTACGGGCCAGTTGCTCTATTCACAACATCTTTCTGTTTTATAAACTAAGGATAACTCCTCCATTGCCTGAGTACAAATCTTAAATACAGTAATCCTAGTTTAAACAGCACGCCTACCCTTTCACAGACATATCCACCTAGTACAAGAAGCACCCTTTGTCCCTGACCTACATGACAGGAGTAATCTTTAACTGAAAGCATGGAGACAATGTCAGAGGATTCCATGCGTATTTCAACTGCAGGCAGGGCAGTGACATGCAGTTTTTCACGTACAACTCAGCTGAGTGAAAGCCAAACACTCAATTGAGTGAAAGCCAGGCAGCATCCAGAAGTAATTACTGCCTGTGTCACTGACTTTTTTATGAAAACCACACTCCAGACATTTCTGAACATTATATTTAAGCCAACAATTTTACTAACTGTGTGCAAGTAAATGTTTTACTCTATAAGACACAGCAGTGTGCTATTAATTTGATACACGTGCGACCTTTAAAATGGCTTCAACTAAACAGTTTAGATAATCAGTAAGATTTAAACTTCATCCAACACTATGTTCTACATTATCTCTTCTGCTCCCTGTATGCAAGTACTTACTCAAAGTATCCCTAGTCCTGAGGTCAATTTCAAGGTAATTTATAAACTCTGCATTTAATTTCACCCTTTTTACAGGACCTGTCCCCATTCCAGATGTGATATCATGATCCCCCTGCTCCAGTTTTGAAAATGTTTATTCTCACACTCCATCTGCACCTAACTGAATTTGACCTTTATATTCCCCACAACCAAGATACCACATCTTAAACTGTTCTGCATTCCAGACTTACTTTTAAGCAAACAATTAATTTATTACTGTACTTTTGTTGACTGGGTTAGTCCCTTTAGGCATGGCATATTTTCAGGGGAGACCCAAGGTGATATTCGTCCTGACGAGGTGAAATTTGGCCAGAAACCCACAGGCATTGCTCTACTCTTTTCGATGAATATTGCATGATCTTTTATATCCATCTAAGCTGCCACTGACTCATGCAGATGGGTCTTCATTTGAAAGTGTCATACTAACAATGGCACCTCAGTAGTGCAGTAGCCTCCCTTGCCCCCTTGTGTGCATTAGAGAAAAATTAATCCAAGTGCTTAGTGTGGGAATAGAACTTGCACCCTTTTGATTTTTCCTGGCATCAAAGGCAAGTGTGATGTTGCTGAGTCACTGAAACATACATCTAATCTCCTACTCCACCTGTATTAACTGGCCACCACAGCTTGTGCATAATTACATATGACCTCTAAAAGCCAATGCATGGATTCCAGATTGTGGGGTGTAACACCTATAAACTTCTGAAAAACATTGTTACAGTTCTTAATCAGAAGGCCATCAAAGGATGCATGCATATTCCAAAAGATACAGCGTGTGGATTCTATAATGGGGAGGCTGACATTTTTTTGAAAAACTAAAACTGTTAATGTCTGTAGTCAAGAAGTCACAAAGGCCAGAGTGTCTTTACAAGCCAGTGCATAGATTCTTTTTTTATTTTATTTTATTTTTTTGGGGGGGGCACATGTAAACCATAAACATTAGTGGCACAGCAAAGGATTTCTGGTTTCAAGTTATTACTGATGTTTTCCTTAATTTCATTAATTACTTTTTATTTGGTGAAGGTGCATTGCTCTAGGGGACTTTTTTAGGTGCAAGTCAGTGTATTAAGGTATCAAAAACCTAATGGGCTTGCTCCATATCGAAACCTTATAAATTAGCAAAGCATAATAAATTTAATGACAGCCCTGTGGGCAAGAATCTCAAGGCAAGTACTTTATTACAAGTGGAGAACTTCAGTCCTTAAGAGGAGAAACATGCTAATAAGAATGAAGTCTGGAAATGGCCTCAGTAAAGCCTTACTATGAGACAGTAAAACCTAAAATAGGTTTACCAGTTTTGAATTATACACTGTGGCACACAATCTGCTCTACAAACATAGTTCTGAAAACGTGTTTAGGGGTGAAACAACTGAAACTGATTTCAGTGTGATACCTTTTTTTGGGATCACCGTAGAGAATGTGTTATTCATGTTAACAGTTTTATGTTTAGCAAACTGAAAAGACGACACATTCCATCAAGTATTAAAATGTATTTACTAACAGCGTACATTCAGTAATAAAAAAAGTATTTTTACTGAGGATGGTAGCCCATGAGACTATTTGGCAACTATGTGAGAGCTTTGTGCCAAGGCACTCAATAAACACTGGCATGCTCAGCCGAATGATTACTGCTAAAAGAAGTTGTAGTGACAGAAACTTTTTGTTTAGCATGTATTAGAACATGGTCACTTAGGTAACGTTGTGAATAAACTGCATCCTACAGACCTAAATCTCACAATTTCCACACACTGTGCAGTTCTAAGCCATTCAGTTAGCAAGTGCAAAATTCCTACAACTTCCCTGGAAATAAATTTCAGAAGAGGATTTTACCCATTTAACAAATTTATTTATTGTCATTTGTTTAATGAGAAAGTCCGATTGAGCATTGCACTTTTTCAACACAGGCCTGTGGAGAAAAGCTCCATGTGCAGACATCACGGACATCATTTGCATTGTTTTATCATTTACAGTCAGTTTCATTCATGAGCAACAGTTTCATTATTTAGACATCCTAGACACCAACTACATCATTTACAAATAGGGTGGTGTACGAGTATTGTTTTTAAAACATCGTGAGCTATATGCAGTGCAAATATTTCAAATAAAACTCAGAAATATGACTAACACCGGCAGAAGCAGCTTGACAAGAAAATATGTGAATGTCATGCGTTATAAAAATTGAGTAAAGCCACAGCACAATGTAGCAGGTGGATCATACTTAACTGTTACTTCTTCTTCAGACAGCATACAAAACTGAAGAAAAGGCCACAATATCACAGTTATGTGCTATGGAAATATACTGCGAGACTGAGCTGTTAGAGGATTCCTGAAAAATACAGCTCCTATAGTATGGAGCCAGGGCTTGCTCAACGCTCTGTTTTGTATTGTTTAAATTGTCCCTTAGCATGTTTATGGTTTAGATGAACCTAAATATTATCAGCTTGCAGATCTCATAATGAAAACTTATCTAGGGTCTTGGAAATTTTCTTTAAAAAGTTCTCAGTATCCATATAATGTTTTACAGATTTCTCATGAGTCTCTGCAAAACTTGGATCTTACAGAAAATCTGATTACATTAACCAGAGAAAACTTTAAATGAGGAAACAAGGCAAGTGATGTGCAAGGCCATCGGAAAACTGCATTTGCAATTTTTTTTCTCATTTTTTGCAATTTTCTTCGTATTCTCTAAACAAAATCCATATTTCTAAATACATTATACCATCACTTTTTTGTCTATGATTACCAAAGTTATTTACATATTCAAGTAAATTTAAGGATGCACTTATTGGGTCTGTATTAGTAAATCAATGCGGCAGAAAGCCGAACACTATTGCATCGACATGTGTCGAACTCCCAGGTAAGAGAACGGCCAGATCATCAATTTTTTCTTAGAGAAAAAAATTGGTTAGCCGACGCTGTGAATTTTCACTTTTCCCCACTGCAGTGCGATCTCAGAGTTAGTATATTTAGTTACGGGGATGTGGGGGGCACAGCCCTCCACACTGGGGGTTGTGGGGGGGTGAAGCCACCCACTTTATAATGTTTGTACTGGTGTGTCCTATGTAGTTGACCTACTGATTTTTTTGCCCTAGGAAAAAAATTGGTGATCTGGCCGTTCGGTTACCTGGGAGTTTGACACATATGTGTTGATGAAACTGTGTTCGGGTTTCTGCTGCAACGATTTGGTAGTATAGACCCGATTTATTCACTTCAATTTGTAAACCAGGATAGCCTGAATGAGTCTTAACTGAGGTGCAATACTGACAGATGTTTTACTGAAGAAGATTGTTACTTTTTAGTTTTCTTAGAATTTAGTATTAGTTGTGATTCAGTGATGTAGCTTCTGAAACAGTTAAAGGTGCAAGTCAATATGCCTAAATGGGCCATCCTACAAAGAAGTAAGGAGTGACATAAAGTGTCAAAGACCTTTGAAAGGTCAAGGAAAAGTGATTTCATCATGTTATTTCGGTTTGTGTGCTGAATGTATTTAAAAAGGCGGGTAGAACAGCATCAGTACTATAGCCAGGTCCGAAGCTATGCCGGCTAGAGACTAGTAAGTCACTACTAGTGAGGTGAGTGACAATTTGTTTGTTGATACATTTTTTGAAAATTTAAAATGCTGTAATATGGCCTGCCTTTTTGGATAGGAATGATGTGAAGGGCCTGATGGTTAGTGATGTTTAGAGAGGCCATTAGTAGGCTATGGCATTTGTCAAAATTTGCAACTTGGAGGTTGTTTAAATACAGGATTATAATTCCACCTGCCCTTATTTCATTCAGTCAGTTCTAAGAAAGATAGCAACAGTTAAACAAATTCGCAGTAGGGGGTAAAGAAAGCCAAGATAATTAATTTAAGTAATTTTATTACAAACCTGATTTTATCATTCATGGCTATATGTGGGCATTATTGATTGAGAATATGAACCTTGAGTTTAAACAAAAGAATTATATAATAGGTATGAGAAAAGGTGAAAATGTTTCCATTCATCTTAACAAGATACTGACTATAAAGAGATCTGTACTGCTGACAGAGTTGTCTCTACTATAAAGTCTTCATGCCAAATATTAGATAAATATATGAAAAATTTAAATGGCTTGGCTGTTTAAAGGAGATGAATTTAATGAATATGTAGTGAACATTTTTGTGAGGGTTTTGCCTTTATTATATGTTTTGAGAAATGCATGTTGTCTGCATTTAAAGAGTTTTATGATTAAATTGTATTGCTAAATGTAATTCTGGGGTGGGGTGGGGGTACATCAGTTCAGTAACTGATTTATGCAGCACACAGATTCAGTAACTGATTTATGCAGCACACAGATCCAGTAATCTATTATACGATGGAATACCTGAATGAATGCCTAATATATATGCATGTTGCACTTGTTGTGATACTTACAGGCCTTCAGCACTTAATGTGTAAATGTTAGTCTGTAATGCATTTATTAAAACCTGTGACAAAGTATTTACACATAGCAGCACATCTGCCTAGTAGCCTATGCAAGCCATATAAGCTGCATCATAGAATAGAAATAACTATTAGATGAGAGGGGGGTTGACTACTAAAGCCGGACATTTTCCCACATTTTTTGCAAAATAATTCAATAGTTTCTGATAACATTTTCTGCAATTTTCTAGTGGTCTGGCTGTGACTTGTAACTTCAGGAAAAGGGCCTGATATGATATAAATCAAGAAGGTAGAGTGTCACATGGCTTTCTATTTTAGCATGCTTTTGTTCTGGATAGGTCTATGTACCCTTTTTTAAAGCATTTGCTAATTTGAGTAAGCTTGCAGGACACAAGTGTCCCTTTTCAGGGCAGCTTGGTTAAGTGACTTTTTAAGAGTAATCCACTAGGCAAATAGAAGTGGGAAAAATCAAACCTCGTACCTTGCAGTCTCGAAAGCTGCTTGTTAATGGTTCTGATCCTCAATCCTCTGTACTAAATCTCAAACATTAGCCTAATTTCTAGTCATATTGCCAGTTAGGTATTATATGTACACTCATCTTGTATCTGAATGAACACGATGGTATGAGGAGCTGGGAGATAACCATTAAGTAGTATTTGTTGTCATGGGAAATAAGTTTATTTGATATAATATATATGTAATGGAATGGCTCAAAGTGTAAATGCAGCTATTACATACCTCTCTTCTTAATGTTATTAAACAGGAATGAACTCACATTGTCACACGAGTGGCCCTGTTTAACATGCTGCCACTAGAAGGATCAGCAGAAGCAGTTCTGAGACTAATCCACACCTGCACAACTGAAAATAAAAGGCGTGCAAAGATGGCGCAACTCATTCCACATGCAAACTTCCATTCTGAGGATCTGAATGAATTGTTAGACTGAAAGTAATGCTTTGTGGTATTCAAAAATGCAAAATGTTTGACAAAGACAACAGAGAAAATTTCCATCTCCTTAAGATTTTAAGGGGAGGTGGATAAATTGTTTTCTTAATGTTCCAGAAGCTTCTGCCCTAAATATTATACAATACATAAACATACCTGTTTTTACCAATGAGTACAAAGGTCAGGTGAAAATGTATGTATGTATGTATGTAAACATGTATTTATTTATTTGTTTCTGGCTACCAAAAAAGTATGACTAGACAGTATTTACCCCTTTTCATTAAAAGCCAGTGGAGAAATGTTCCAAGAAAAATCATAGCTGCATAAAAAATGAATTTAACATAGTAATGCTTTAGCAAATAATAACAGCTGAGTTTATACAAACTAAGTTACAATCACAATAAAGCAGCTTATAAAGAATGGTGTGTGCATAAATGAAGTACCACTGCTTTTTAATATTTGTGGGTGCTGACAATAAGAAAAAAAGAGTGGAATACTTGTGCGTTAGTATCAAGTTGATTTCAAGGTTACTGGGTAAGTTAGGATTGTAATTGGTGATGCTTGCTGCTGATGCTGTAAAGTGTTGAGCTTTCATGCTATGGTACAATTTGTTTCAGATGAATTATGTTTGTGTTTTTTACCAATATTTACGTGGT
>NC_056745.1:1335494931-1335552431 GCF_019279795.1 Protopterus annectens
CTGTGGAGAGGCCAAGGTTGAATAACATGTTTATATGGGGGGTTAGTTCGTTGTGTAGTTCGTGCAAGACGCAGCCTTGGACACCATCTGGCCCCAATGATGCTGCGTTTTTGGCTTTTGAAAGGGCTATTTTCACTTGTGCTTCTGTGATTTCTGGGACACTACACTTTTCTGGTATTGTTGTGGGCCCTTTTGGAGGTGAGAGGAGGGTGAAGTTTGCACTGAATTTATCTGCCAGGATGTTGGCAATATCAGTAGGTTCAGTATATTTTGAGCTATTTTGCACTAGTTCAGTGCATATCGGCGAGTTGCCACTTAGATTCTTAACATAGCTAAAGAAGGCTTTGTGGTTATCTTTCGAATCCTTGGCTATTTTTCTTTCGAAGTTAGCCTTGGGTAATTTTATGAGAGACCTTAGTTTCTTACTGATACTGATCAGGGATGTCTTTCCTTCTTGGGATTTGCTTTTTTTTCTGAACTAGTTTCCTCCTATTTTATAGCCTGTTTATGGCAGGGGTCCACCAGACTGGTTTCCTTCTCTTAGAGAAGTGAGTTTTGGTTTTGCTAGGGATGGCATGATCCATGCATCCTTGTAGGTGCTCATAGAGTGCATTTGTAAAGGTTTCTGCATCTGGGGCAGCGTTATCCTTTAGAGTGGGGTCTGTGAACCTTACTGCCTCTGTCTTAAGTAAGGTGAAGTTTTCTTTAGAAAAGTATTTTACTGTGGTTTCCTTATTTGGGGTGGTGGTGGGGTGTGGACATCCAGAGTGATTAGTTTATGGTCTGATCTAACCAGTGACAGGTTGACCTCCGGTGTGGAACACCTGTCGCCCATGTTTGTGATGACCAGGTCCAATATGTTTTCACCTCTGGTAGGGGAGTTTACCAGCTGATGAATATGGATATACCCCCTCCTTTTGTGTTTCGGTCTGTGTTCTGTGGCCAAAATGTGTGTTACGAGTTGTAGCCCAGTAGTGCTGATGTGCTCTCTGAAACCTTGAACCAGGTTTCAGTTACTGCACAGATGTCGATGTTCTCCATACTGAGGAGTGCTTCGAGCGCGTGCATTTTGAGATTTAAATTCTTGGTGTTGAGTAGCATAACCCTCAGATTTTTGTTAATTGTGCTGTTTATGGAGGTGGGTTTAACTTTTGAGCCTTGTCTAAAAAAGGCACTATGGGGGCAGCAAGAGCCTTGGCCAGTATTTGAAAGCCTAGGAGTGACAGGTGCAAGCTGTCTCTTGTGAAGCAATGTGGCTTGTCGAGCATGTCATCCCAGGCTGACAGACACTGGATCCCCTTTGAATGACATCAGAAGCTTAGCCAATTGTTGAAATTGATCATTTTTTCTTTATACTGAAATATCATTCTTGGTGAGGGCAGGATGCTACTCAGGGTAAGGGTCATATCAGCCTGGGCTACATAATCTAAGAGCTCTACCATGTCTCTTTTCATGCAGTCCAGGGAGGTACGTCTCAGGTCATTCACATCAACATGAACAATGACAGAGTTATATTTGTACTTGTTCTGGAGTGACCCGAGTGCTTGTGGTATATGGCAGATTCTGGCTCCTGACAGGCAGCTAAAAGTAACCTTCTACTTGTCCAGCTTAGTGAGTGGGACGCCTAACTATAGAGTCACCTATTACTAGTGTGTTAGGTATGTTATTTCGCCTTAAGGGCTGTGATTGTGCGGCACACTGATTTTGTGTTTTATGTGTTGTCTGGTTTGTGACGGGAGGTGCAGGTTGTTTGGGTGTCTGCTTTGGAGGTGTCTGATACTTTTGCAGGTTATTTAGAGCCTCCGAGTATGATTTTGTGCATTTATGTGCATTTTTTGCCAGTGCTGGTTTAGTAGGTCTGTGTGTGGCTGGATGTGTGGTGCAAGTGTTAACCTTCTCCTCTTGACTGTTCCAGTCTTGGGTGGCGACAGCTTAGCTTCCAGTTTGGCTGTATAACTGCATCTCTCGCATATGTTAGTGTTTTGTGGTATGAGGAGAGGTTGTCAGTGTACTTGAGACAGTTGTAACATTGCTTCAAGATACCCAGATTCACCAGCTGGACTGGAGTGTACACCTGAAATTGCCCTTTGGTCATGCCTGAATAGTAAGGTGAGCTGCTTAGTTGCTTGGTTGATGAGGGGTGAATAAAGAGCCTTGCCCTGCTGGGCAATCAAGTTTCAGGGTTTATTAGTGCTTGCTATTAGGTCTGAGGAAGTGCTGGGCTGTAGGATGCAGCACAAGTACAAAAATGAGGGTTATGCTACTCAACGCCAGGAGTTTAAATCTCAAAAGGCATGCGCTGAAAGCACTCCTAAGTATGGAGAACGTCGACATCTGTGCAGTAACTGAAACCTGGTTCAAGGCTCCAGAGAGCACACCAGCATTACTGGGCTACAACTCATACCACACATTTTGGCCACAGAACATGGACAGAAACACAAAAGGAGGGGGTGTATCCATATTCATCAAGGATACTCACACCCCCAGGTTAGTGGCGCAGCATGATACCTCTGAGATCATCCATGTGCAACTAACATCGGGCAAATCTGTGGCTTGCTACAGATCACCATCCGTGAACCAGGACCACCACTCCACCTTTCTGGAGACATTGGAAAACATGAACGTCCTACCGAACACCCTGATATTGGGCAATTTCAATTACCCTACCATTAACTGGGAAAACTACTTGAGTACAAACTCCCAGGCTCAGCGTTTCTTGGAATTTATCAACTCAAATGCCCTGGATCAGCTGGTAAACTCCCATACCAGAGGCCACAACATATTGGACCTGGTCATCACCAACATGGGCGACAGGTGTTCCGTACCGGAGGTCAACCTGTCACTGGTTAGATCAGACCATAAACTAATCACCCTGGATGTCCACACCCCACCATCACCCCAACCAAAGAAACCACAGTGAAAAACTTTTCTAAACCAAACTTCACCTTACTTAAGGCAGAGGTGGTAAGTTTCACAGCCCCCACGCTAAAGGATAACACTGCCCAAGATGCAAAATAACACAAAATATAATGAATATTGCCAACATCCTGGCAGATAGATTCAGTAAAAACTTCACCTCCCTCTCACCTTCAAAAGGGCCCACAAAAATACCGGAAAAGTGTAGTGTCCCGGAAATTACAGAAGCACAGGTGAAAACATCCTTTTCAAAAGCCAAAAACACAGCGTCAGTGGGGCCAGATGGTGTCCCAAGCTGTGTCTTGCACGAACTACAGAATGAACTAACCCCCCACCTAAACACACTGTTCAACCTCAGCCTCTCCACAGGCTACATGCCCATAGAATGGCGCATTCTGGGACCCCTACTGTTCGGCATATATTTCTCAGAAGTACAGGCAAACACAGGAGGACTATGGCTAACCAAGTTTGCCGATGACTGCAAACTGGGAGCCATAATTGATTCTCCGGCTGATATGGACATCCTTCAAAAAGGCCTTACTGAGACAGACACCTGATGTCAAAGTCATGGCCTCAAGCTAAATGCCAAAAAATGCAGTCATCCCATTTGGGAAAAACGAAACACCCACGAATTACCACATAGGCAGTAGCCCCCTTAATACAGAAGACGTAATAAGATATCTGGGGACCCAGGTAGATAGTAATCACTCCTTTGACAATCATATTGCCAAAGTAGTTAGGAAATCCTTCTATGTAGCCCATCTAATTACTAAGGGGTTCGCATCTAGAAATAAAGAGATTATAGTGCCCCTCTACTCGTCACTCATCAGACCCATCATACAGTACAATGCCCCATTTGGGATGTACCTCACAAGACACTTCCAACAGCTGGAAAGACCACAAAAGCACCTCACCAAGAGGATTACTGGCCTCAAACATATGTCCTATGTAGACCGACTGAAAAAACTCTGTCTGTACTCAGTGGCATATCGCTTACTCAGAGGTGATCTCTGCCTGACTTACAAAGCCATGTCCAACTCAGAATTGATGGACATGCTCCACCTAAAGAAATCCAAGTCACTGCGAGCCACGCACCCTAGCGAGCTAAACCTCACCACAACAATAAACAGAACATGCTGGAGGGATAGATTCCTTTCACAGAGACTCCCCATGCTTTGGAACAAAATTCCTAACTACATTAGGCAGAGCCCCTCACTAACACACTTCAACAGAAGCCTTGACAAGTGGAGGGGTAACAGAAAATACACCCCTGGGAACACTTCATTGGCTCTGCTTGACAGAGGCTCAGTTAATTAATCAATGGGGCTGCGAAAGCCAACACACTCTAGCTAGGCTTAAAAATGCCTTCGGGCAGATAGCCTAGTACCTACCTATGAACAACAGCCCCTAAGGCAATACAATGTACCCATCACTTTAGTCATAGGTGACACTATAGTCAGGCACACTGATGTCCCACTCACCAGGCTGAACAAGGAGAAAATTACAGTCAGCTGCCTGTCGGGTGCCAGGATCTGCCACATAATGCATGCACTCAAGTCACTCCACAACAAGTACAAATGCACCTCTGTCATTGTCCATGCTGGAGTGAATGACTTGAGATGCACCTCCCTGGACTACATGAAAAGAGACATGGAAGAGCTCTTGGATCATGTGGCCCAGGCAGGTATGACCCTAGCCCTGAGTAGCATCCTGCCTTCACCCAGAATGATACCACAGTATAAGGACAAAATGATTGACTTCAGCAATTGGCTAAGCTTCTGGTGTCATTCAAAGGGGATCTAGTATCTGTCTGCCTGGGAAGACATGATCGACAAACCACGATGCTTTGCCAGAGATGGTCTGCACTTGTCACCCCTGGATTCAGGTTACTGGCTAAAGCTCTTGCCACCCCTATAGTGTCTTTTTTAGGCAAGGTTCAAAGGATAAAACCACCACATAACAGATACAAGCATGCAAAATCTGAAGGTAATGCTACTCAATGCTAGAAGTCTAAACCTCAAAATGCACTCTCTCAAGGCACTCCTAAAAATGGAGAACATCGATATCTGTGCAGTAACTGAGACCTGGTTCAAGGCTCCACAGAGCACCCCTGCAATACCAGGCTACAACTTTTACCACACTTTTTGGCCACAAAACCAAGACCAAAACACTAAAGGTGGAGGAGTATCCATATTTACCAAGGATATTCACACCTCCAGGCTAGTTGCCCAACACAATGCATCTGAAATTCTCCAGGTGCAGCTAACTAGTTAAGACTGCAATCCAAATTGTAGCTTGCTACAGATTCCCCACTATGACCCAATATTCTCACTACACCTTTCTAAACATACTGGAAAATATTAAGATACAACCAAACACCCTAATACTGGGTGATTTCAACTACCCTGCCATTAACTGGGAAAACTACTTGGGGACCAACTCCTTTTCCCAACGGTTCTTGGAATTCATAAATTCCAAAGCCCTGGATCAACTAATCCATTGTCCCACCAGGGGCTCCAATATCCCAGACCTGGTCATTACCAACATGGGAGATAGATGCTCCACACCAGTGGTCACTCCCTCATTGATCAGGTTTGACCATAAGCAAATCACCCTTGACATCCACATCTCACCCCCCAAAGTAAGGAAACCTCCTTAAAAAACTTCTCCAAGGCCAACTTCATGCTACTGAAGTCAGAAGTGACAAACTTCATGACACCCATGCAGATGGGATCTGAAAGTTCGACTGCAGAATCCTACACTAAGGCACTGTACGAGCACATCCACTCATGCATGAATCATGCAATCCCAAATAAAACCAAGATGCTCTTCTCCAAAAAATGGAAGCCAATCTGGTGGTCCCCTGCTATAAACAAACTATACAACAGAAGGAAGAAACTGTTGCAGAAAAGAGGGAAATTCCAGGATGCAAAAAACTCCCTCACCAGCTTCTGTAAGAAGCTGAGCTCCCTCATAAAATCCTCAAAAGCTAGTTATGAAAACAAAATTGCCAAAGATTCCAAAGACAACCACAAGGCATTCTATAGTTATGTCAAGAATCTAAATGGCAATGCTCAGATCTGCTCTGAACTACAACAGAATGGCATTAAATATACTGATCCCAAGGATATTGCCAATATCCTGGCAGATCGATTTAGTACCAGCTTCACCCCCTAAAGGGCCCATCTCAACACCAAAAGATTGCCAAATTCCGATAATCACAGCCACACAGGTAGAAACCGCACTCTCCAAAGCTAAGAATATAGCCTCCATGGGTCCAGATGACATCCCAGGCTGTGTACTACATGAACTACAAAATGAACTGGCACCTCACCTAAGTGTCATGTTTAATCATAGCCTCACCTCAGGCTTCATGCCCACTGAGTGGCGCACAGCTACAGTTATCCCACTCCACAAAGGGGGATCTGCATTGTATCCTGGGAACTACCGTCCCATCAGTCTGACAAGCCTGATCTGCAAGGGCATGTAACGCATTATCATGGAACTTATAAACAAAGACATTGGCAACCTTCAAACACTGGACCCCATCCAGTTTGGGTTTGTGAAGGGCCGATCTTGTCTCCTGAATCTGATTGACTTCTTCAAATCAGTCTCCAGAGCTGTGGACGAGGGTAAGGTGGTCCACACAGCCTATCTGGACCTCGCCAAGGCCTTCAACACCATCCCCCACTCTGAAATCATAGATAAACTTACTAAGCTGGGCATAAATCCCTATGTCACTTGATGGGTTGCCAACTGGCTTACTGACAGAACCCAGACTGTAAAAGTAGCCGACTCCAAATCCAGCTCCAGACAAGTGGAGTACCTCAGGGTTCAGTCCTGGGACAACTCTTGCTTGGCATCTACTTCTCTGAAGTACAGGCCAACACTAAGGGACTCATGACTGCAAACTGGGAGCCATTATTGAATCCCCAAATAATGTGGATATTCTACAAAAGGGCCTTATAGAAGCAGATGCCTGGTGCCAGAGCCACGGGCTCAAGCTTAATGCCAAGAAATGTATAGTTATCCCCTTTGGAAAAAAACATGTACCCATGAATTACCACATAGGTGGCAGTACACTAAACATCGAAAGTGTGATGAGAGACCTAGGGACACGGGTGGACAGTGGACTCACTTTCGATAATCACATCGCCACAACAGTTAGGAAATCCTTCTCTGTGGCACACCTCATCACTAAGGGCTTTTCATCCAGAAAAAAGGAGGTCATTGTCCCACTGTACTCATCCCTCATTAGACCCATTATAGAGTATAATGCCCCGTTTGGTATGTACCTCACAAGACATCTGCAACAGCTGGAAAGGCCACAGAAATACCTCACTAAAAGAATCACAGGCCTAAAGCAGATGCCATATGCTGACTGTCTAAAAAAACTCCAGCTATACTCTGTGGCATATTGTCTACTCAGAGGCGATCTCTGCTTAACATACAAGGCCATGTCAAATCCTGAGCTGTTGGACATGCTCCACTTAAAGAAATCCCAATCCCTCCCCAATCCCTCATAGCCAGACACTCCTGGGATCTAAACCTTGTCATCACAATGAACAAAACATGCTGGAGGGATAGGTTCCTGACCCAGAGACTCCCCATACTCTGGAATAGACTGCCCATACATGTCAAGCAGAGCGCCTCCTTGGCCCTCTTCAAAAGGAACCTCGATGATTGGATGGGAGATAAGAAATTCACCCCGGGGATCATGTCAGTCGCCCTGCTAGACAGGGGTCCAGAGAAGTAAATATCGTGGGAAGAAATATCCAGGGAACTGTTATGGCTAGGCTTGTATAGGCCCTAGGGCCAATAGCCTAGTACCAACCTATCAACCTATGAACCTTTAGTGTGGACAGGGTTTACTATCAAAAGATTGAAAATCATATGGTTGACGTTCACTTGGTCGAAATCGTTACATCTAAAGTTCATAATATCAAAGTCATAGCATTGACGTCCAAATGGTCGACAGACACATGCAAATAACACTAGTGTTTATGCAGGGGGGCACAGCCCCCTGCACCCCCCACATCCTCTGATACTTGTATATTACAACTCCGAGGTCTCACAAAACAGTGCTGACAAGGGAAATCCTTGCTTGTTTTCAACATAATGTCGACAGAATGTCGACCAAATGAACTACTTAATATTCATGTGGCGACCATATCTGTCGACCATATGAACTTTAGACCATATGACTTTCAATCTTTTGATAGTAAACCATGTGGACAGCTTAGGGAGCTTATTCTACTAATTTGTTAACTAAGAAGTTTTAGAGTGTCTTTAGTTTGGTGATTTACTTGGAGAGCTACAGGCTGAAGGGAGCCTTATATGTAATTATAGGCCTAATCAGAGACGTTTAAAGAAAAACAAAGATTTCTTTGTACCTGAGGAGATGCCCTTGGGAATTAAGTGTGCTAAGTATTATGATTTCTTAACCATGACTGATACATGGTAGTCAAAGGACAAAAGTGTCTACATCTTTAATGACTGTGCCTGTTTTAATAGGGGATGTCCTTTATATGGCATTAGTCATACCATTACTTGTTTCTCATTTCATTTTCTCATTCTGACTAACTCATTTCAGCTTAGTCACTAATGTACAAGGTAAGGACAATTTAATAAACAGATACATAATATCCTTCCCCATAAATGCACCACTAAATATAAGCAAGCAGAATTACCATAAACATCCTATTGTTCATATTGTTAAATTATTATTATAATAGATTAATAGAAATGTTAGCATATATATATTAGTCAAGAAACATTGGGACCATTTCAAGAGATCGACAGCATATTAACCAAATGCAAATTTCATGAATGAAATGCACTAAAACAACTTTCATTGAGAGTTGAGTTTTCTATCTTCTCTACTGTTGTACAAACTCAAAATTGGTATATATATATATATATATATATATATATATATATATATATATATATATATATATATAATTACAGGGGTTCCCCCCACATCAGAGTGCAGGTCTACTCTCTAAAAAAAAACTTATTTTGAAGTTTGAAAAAAGTTGTTATAGCAAATTTAATTTTTTTATTTTTATTTAGCATTTGTTAACCGGATCTGTAGTGAAAGTAGGGACCAGGTTGAGGATACCTTGGAGAGGTGGAGATATGCTCTAGAGAGGAGAGGAATGAAAGTCAGCAGGACTAAGACAGAATATGTGTGTATGAATGAGAAGGAGGGTAGAGGAATGGTGAGGATGCAGGGAGTAGAGTATTCGAAGGTGGATGAGTTTAAGTACTTGGGATCAATAGTTCAGAGTAATGGTGAGTGTGAAAGAGAGGTGAAGAAGAGAGTACAGGCAGGGTGGAATTGGTGGAGAAGAGTGTCAGGAGTGATTTGTGACAGACGGGTACCAGTAAGAGTGAAAGGGAAGGTCTACAAGAGGGTAGAGAGACCAGCTATGTTATGTGGGTTGGAGACGGTAGCATTGTCGAAAAGGCAGGAGTCAGAGCTGGATGTAGCAGAGCTAAAGATGTTAAGATTTGCACTGGGTGTGACTAGGATGGACAGGATTAGGAATCAGTATATTAGAGGGTCAGCTCAGGTTGGATGGTTTGGAGACAAAGTCAGTGAGGCAAGACTGCGTTGGTTTAGACATGCGCCGAGGAGGGATGATGGGTATATTGGGAAAAGGATGCTAAGGATGGAGCTGTCAGGAAAGAGGAAAAGAGGAAGGCCTAAGATAAGGTTTATGGACGTGGTGAGAGAAGACATGCAGGTGGTTGGTGTGATAGAGTAATATGCATAGGACAGGAAGAAATGGAAACAGATGATCCACTGTGGCGACCCCTAATGGGAACAGCCGAAAGAGAAGAAGAAGATCTGTTAACTGAGAAAGTCCAACTTGGAACAAAGCCAATTTTCAGTGGAGGCCCGGGGAGAAATGCTCCAGATGCATGTTTTTGAATGTGGGAAGAAACCGGAGCACCCAGAGGAAATGCACACGAATGCAGGGAGGACATGCAGACTCCACACAGAAGGCACCCCAGCTGAGAATTGAACCGGAGAACCTCTTGCTGTGAGGCAACAACACTACCGCTGCACCAAAAAGATTGTCAGTTGTTAAATACTGTTATCTTTTGACATGAATCCAAAAGTTTCAACAGATTACTTGCCCTTAAAATTAACTCCCCAATTTCCTCTCTGATCACATGCTGGAGCTCTGATCCCCTGTAGGCTTGGTCATCTGAAAGGGTACTTTTAACTGTAGAATCTTACTTGATATATTTTCTTTTCTTACCAAAGTATGACTGACATTGTCTTTTTACCCATGTTCTATATCTTTTACCTGGAGTGTTTTTATTAATTCTTGTTATATTACTATGCTCAGCATACATGATGTAACCTGTTTTGTGTATTATGCTGGATGTACTGTATTTGTATAACTTGATGTTGGAGCTTTTCTCCCTGGGCCGCCACTGAAAATGGACCTGGTCCAGTCGGAATTTCCCGGTTAACAAATGTAAAATAAATAAATAAATATGTAATCTGTATGCAAAACATAATTAATTATGCAAGTACACTTACAGCAAACACAAACTTCTTTTATTTTAATGCAGAATAAAGCAGTCAAATTTCATACCTCTCAAACTTTAGTTCTTCCCTTTTTGGTGTAGTACTATAAATCAAAAAAACACTTGTTTGCTTATTCATGGAGACAAAATAAATCAATAATATGTTAGGCAGAAACATTGACTAAATACATTGTATCAGTGTCTACACAGGAGAGTTGCGTGGTTTCACACCAGTGAGTTCTGAATACATGAATAGATAGTAGAGCCAGGTTTATAGTTTTGCGGAGCCCATTAAGAATTAAAGCCATGGGACCATAGCAGAATTAATGAAATCAGCATAAATACTGCAGTAGTAATGACGTCAGATCCCACTCCCTGAGGCATCACATTTGAGGACCTTGCCAAAAATAAATCATTATTCTCTCCACTAGCAATAATGAGAGAGGGGATTTCAATAAGATCAAGAGTAAGGGAGTCCAAAAGGATTAAGAACCTCAGACCCTTAGCAGAGCAAACTGTAACTGGGCTCCAACCCGATTAACAGAGTCCAGGCAGAATGGGTTCAAGACTGACAAAATCAGGAAACTTCTGCAAGCCTGGTAGTTAGTGGGGCCTCAATCAGAATTAAATGAAATAGGCTTAGCTAACAAATTAAGGTGTACACACTAGTTTAGTCAAAAGAATGCCTTCCAAGCAAGGCTTCATAAGAAAAGGGGACTCAATGGTGATAAAACATTTATTGATATTATGACACTTGCTGCTTGACAAAACAGATAATGTAACTTGCTCTGCCTGTGTAATGACATTTAGATTTTTTTTCAGAACCACCAAACACGTTTGAATTTTAATGAGGAAAAAGTGGTGCTAATCCATATAATTCTTCAGCCAGTATAGTACTTGTTATTCATCGGACTTTGGGTATGCAATATTAATGCACTAGCTTTTTGATGGCTTGACAATCGTAGCAAAATATCAAAATAAGATAACTTATTGTGGTTAGGGAACCCCAAGACTGCAGGGTTATCTGATACCAAAACTGGCTAGGCTATCAGCAGAAGCTACATACATATGGCAGACAGCCTTTATTGAAGGATGAGAGTTAACATCACAGTAATAAACAACAGAAAAAATAAATGAAACACTAACCTTTCAGAAAGACAAGCTATTGTAAAAAAAAATCTTGGATTAAGAACAGCAGATTCAGTAAAACAGGTTGAACATAATACATTTAAAAAGAATAACAGAATTCCCGAACTTTTGGTACATAGAGCTAGAATAGATTTGTGCTTAACTACATTAACAGGTGAAATAATTAAATGAGGTTATGTACACACCATACCTCTGAACAATTCACATTTTTGGGTTATATTTTGGTCTGTTTCTCATAAAATGTGTAGTTTTCTGGCAAATCTCTAGGATGATCTGAGGACTGAAGTCTCTAAGTAATGACATACATTTAAATTTCAGACTTCATATCCTTCAGAAAATGCATGCTAACTTAAATCCTGTTATTCTAGCAACTTTCTAAGTTTATAAGAGCAATATTTAAAATTTGGCCCTGTTTTTGGGCCTTTATCCCTTTCTTATTTCAACTTAAACCAGATTTCTAGTGGTCTATATTACATTATCGAAAGATCAAAAGAGAGAACGTGCTTTCATCGAACTTGAAAGGTTGACACCACTAAACAGTGAAGACACGGAACAGCGATTTTTTTCCCAGGGAAAAAAAATCATTGCTCCTCAAAAAGAAAAAAAAAATTCAAACACAAAATAAAGAGGGGGCATCACACCCCCAATGTGGGGGGCTGTGCCCTCCCTACTTAAATATACCAACTCCGAGATCGCACCATAGTGGAGGAAATGGTAAAGTCCTGAAGACGGCTCACCGATTTTTTCCCCTTGGAAAAAAATTGATGTTTCGTGTCTTCGCTGTTTAGTGCTGTCGATTTTTACAGTTCATTGAAAGAGCATTCGCAGTTTTCATCATTCGATAACGTAACATAGACCTGATTTCTAGCACTAAGAGGTTGAGTGGTATGATGCACACACTGTCTCTAGTGTTTCTACGCCAAGTGTACTTACTATAAATATGTTGTTGTGGCAAAACATTATATAAGTTTTCTAATGGGTACATACAAAACTGTTTTAGTATAATTTATTTTATTATTAGCATAAGGAAAATGTTCACAATGTCTTGACAGTTTCTACAAAAACATACTTCTGACCAGTAAGCATCTGTCATTTTTTGTGCACTGTTGTCCTGAGACTACAGGAAATTCAAGATCCTTACTGAATGAATGTATGAAGTTAAAAGAGGAAAATTAAAACTTGAAAGAAAAAGTAGAAAATTTAAACTTGAAGGTAGTACAAGTTAAGTGTGAAGTGATGCAACAACATGATGCTTTTACTAGAAAAACAAACATATAATGACATTTTCACTGTGTACATAAAGTGTGCTGACGTGCCAACTATGTGCGCATGTTAAATATTGTGTGTAACAGCTCAAATATTGGCAGCAGATGTACTTTCTGTCCAGGCTTGCAGGAGAATAAATGATCTCACTGCTTTGTACAGTATTAACATCTTTTTCACCTCTCATTCAATTGTGCATGCTTAGCAATAGAAAAACAGTGTGCATGATGCCACGTGAGATCATTACTGCTGACATTGTCTAGATCAGTGAAATTAAGCATAGTCTTTTAAACAACTGAAAAGCTAGACTACAACACAATTTAGTAAGAATACTACAACACAGGTTAGTGAGATCATGCAGAAAGCTAAGTACTCAGAAAAAACAAATGGAAAAAGTTTAGTGACCTGTGATAATGCACTAAACGGGCACATGATATATGTGTGCGTCTCAAAGTATGCCTAATCCCATCAGATCCCACCTGCCTACCATGTGACAACATCAGCTTAACTTTTTTTATGTTGGCAGGTCTTTACTATAAGAGGAGCATGAATGTGTTTAAAATAGCCTGGAAGATCACTACTGTACCAAAAAAAAAATCAATTATCATCACTTCTGAATAATAGGAATAAGAGTACCAGTTTGCGTCTATTCAAGAAGAAGACTCCTTATCTCCCCTTCACGTAGGGCCCTAGGGTGGACACATGGGTAAAACACTGTTTAGACAAAAGGCCAGAGATGGTCATAGTAAATGAAAACCACTAAGATCAAAGTATAGGTACTACTGAGGTGCCACAGAAGGTGAATGAATACATGAGATTCAACAGTGCATAAAACAACCAAAGGAAAACAACTGTAAACTGTAAACAGAAGGGTTAAGTGATAAGGTTAGGATGATGGAAGTACGTAAAAAAAAGGATTACAAGTAAAGTTAGTATTAACTTAAATAATAATAAAAAAAAAAATAAGAACAAGTTTTTTTTATTTTATAAATAGTTTGATAAGAACAAGCAGAAGGTTAGCATCAGGGGCGGCTCGTGGTATCGGACTGCCGGACTGCAGCCCTCCCACCTAGAAAAATAAAAATAAAAATCTTTAAAACTAAAAAACAAACAGAAAAAACAAAAGCATGAGTCCAGACTGCCTTTATCAGCAGTCCGGATAGAGATAGACAGGTACCCAGCAATCATTGCTGCAAATGCACCCAGGAATCAGTGCGGGGATGATTGTACAGAAGAGGAGGTCCGGACTGCTTCGGCTGCAGGCAGATCCAATCAGGATTGAGAGAGGTGAGCTGCTCTCACGGGACTTTCATTGCACGGGCTCATTCAGGAGGTAGGTGTAGCAGGTTTTGGTCGCTGGCTGGATTGCTCCATGTTGCGGGTGGTGTTTGCTGCTTCAGGTCACTGGATTGCTCGGTGGTTTTGCTGCTTGGATTACTTCAGGTCGCTGGGTGAGACATACATACATCAGGTAAGTGTGTGTTGCTTCAGGATTTAGGTGTTTGGTCGCTGGCTGGATTTAGGTGTGTGTGTGTGTGTGTGTGTGTGTGTGTGTGTGTGTGTGTGTGTAATGCCCCAGTTACTATATACTGGAGAGCAAATGGTGTGTGTAAACTGGTGGCTAGAGAGAGCAAATGGTGGTGGATAGAATGGTGGTGTGTGTGTAAACTGGTGGTTAGAGAGAGCAAATGGTGGTGGATAGAGATACTCAGGCTTGAACCCTGTACCTTAGATGCAGGTGGCAAAGACCTGAATTCCCTATCCACCACCATTTCTAAATAAAACTTGCAGATTTTTGCCTCATATTTGTTATGTTCCTCATAAAATCTGTGGTTTCTGTATCGACATTTTTCCTTGCAAAGTCTGTAGTGTAGTGGTGCATTGGTTGCCTAACAGCTACAGGTTCTCTGGTTTGATTCTTGGCTGGGGTGCCTTCTGTGTGGTGTCTGCATGTTCTCTCATCTTGCAAAGATGTGATTGGCATTTCTCTCTGCTCTGCTGAAAATTGTCTTTTGTTCCAAGTCAGACTAGTTTCCTGGTTAAATGTTTAAAAAATAACAGGCATTTGAATTTCAGACTTCATATTCTTCAGAAAGTACATGGTAACACAAAATTGTTCTAGCAGTTGTCTCAGTTTATAACATGGATATTTGACATTTGTCCCTATTTTTGGGACTGTATTCCCCCATTATTGGCTTTGTCCAGGTATTTGTGCTAAGGTTGAGAGTTATCTATGGTGAGAACTGTATTCATTGAATGTTTGGGGGCTGTATCCCCCCCCCCATTACTGGCTTTGTCCACATGATTTTTGCTAAGAGGTTGAGAGCTATAGTGAGAACTGAATTCACTGAATATGTTTGGGGGCTGTATTCCCCCCATTATTGGCTTTGTTCAGGTGTTTTGTGCCAAGAGGTTGACAGCTATGCTGAGAACTGAATTCACTAAATGGTAGCCATTTAAGTTTGTCTTCCTCTCTTTTACAAAACAGCTGATTTGGCATAGTGGTATGTTTCTCTGACTGTTTTGCACAGGGTCCCCTGGGTTAAAGACATAGCAGTGAAATGTATGGTGGTAACACAGCATTTTATTCTAGCAACTTTCCAACATTATACAAGCAATGTTTAAAATGTGTCCCTGGTTGTCTCCCCCCCCCCAATAAATTTCGGCTTTTTCCAGATTTCTTGTGCTGCAAAGTTCAGAGATACAATTGTGTGTCGAGTAGATTTTACAAGGAGATGAGAGCTGCAGGGGAACAAAACTTTAGTGCTGCTTATCCTGAGTCTGCTTGCATTAATAGCACAACAGGTAGTGTACTTGCTTTTGATGCAGAAGGCTGTGGGTTCTACTCCCACAGTAGATAGATGCATTGCTGATACTGTGCTGTGTTGTAAAGTGAGTGGATGCTGCAGTCCTTTTTGGCAAAGATACCTAGAGTAGTAACTATGAACCTGTTATCAGTTTGCCATACAGTCCCTATTGCGATATTACTAGCTTATTTTTTTTTAATGCATGCAACATAGGCAATTTATTCCCCAAGGGCAACAGGCACTTTATTTGTAGATGAATAAACAGTGACATATAAAGTTGTTTGCTAGCAGCAACCTCTTCATTGTTACAGATTTCTTTAATGTGGAATTATTTAGATGACTTTTACTACTTCAGAGATTGTGCATATTTACTGATACTGGTGGACTGTAGAAGGTTGAGTAGACTTATGATGGAAATGTTCTGAATTGGGTAGTTTTGTCATTGGTGCATGCATTTTGTTTAACTGTTTACTGGAAAAATTTTCAAAACAATAAATTTAAAATGCCGTCTAACAACTGTACTGTATTGTACAAGGAATATAATTTAGTAGAATCAGGAAGGTGTATCAAAGAGCACATGTATGTTTCATGTGCAAGGGGCCTATGATTTGAAAACAGCCCAAAGTTCATCTTTATCTGCCACTGGCAAAATGTATTTTCTTTGAATGTGCGTTTCAAGGGCAGAGAAGTTTTTAATGCTAAGCCTGTTTTCCTTGCGAGACTGCGTTGCTTTGTTTAGCAGATGTCTTAGTGTTTCTGCTGTAAAATGCAAAATAAAACTTTCAACTGAAATCCAGATCATCATAGAAGTAAAGCAGTATGCACATTAGTGTTTATGGTAAATGGAGTGAAATAGCCAAGTAATGGATCATTGGAATGGCTGCAGGGGGGAGGGCTCCATTCGACCATGATTTTGTGAGGGGGAAGGGCGGTACACTCAAAGACAGCCCCAGCTGAACTATACCTCCCAACTGTCCAGATTTTCACAGAATGAATAGATTTTTGCTTCTTATTTTTGGTTTGTTCCTCATAATATTTGTGGTTTTCTGGAAAATCATTTAGAAATTAAGTCACTAAATAATGACACTGAGTTTCAGACTTCATAACCTTCAGAAAAATGCATGCTGAAGTAAGACCTGTTCCATCAACTGTCTCAGTTTATACAAGAGCAATTTTTAGTACTGTTTATGTTCCCCCAATATATTTGGCCTTGTCCAGATTTATTGCATTAACAGGTTGAGAGGTACATGCAAATAAATTGCTTTATAGAATTAGGCATAGCCAAACCTCTCAACTGTCCCCGAATTTGGCTCAAAATGTTGCTCTTCCCTAATAATCCCTCCCCAAAATAGCAATTTTGGAAGAAAACATGGAGGGTTTACAATTTAGAAATAACTGTAATAATCAGAGTTTTAGATTACTTTTATTTCAGAAATGCATGTAGATTCTTTTATTTTGTCAGCTGCTCAAGTTAGCAGTACTATTATTAAAAAGTGTCCCTTCTTTGACAGGTTCCCAGCTGTATTGTGTGGCTATTTTATATTTTTGCATCACATTTTTGGTCCATTTTTCATAAAATTGTTTTTTTTGGCAAATTAGTGGTAAATCATTAAAGACTGAAGTTAGAAAATAATGACAGACATTTGAGTTTCAGATTTCATATCCTTCAGAAAATTCATACTAATGCAAGACCTACTATTCTATTATCTTTCTAAGTTTATAAGAGCAATATTTAAAAAGTGTTCTTATTTTTGGGCCTTTGTCCCACTTCTATGTATGGCTTTGCTCTGAGGGTGAGGTATGACAAATGTGTCAGGGCCATCAGTCAGCCAGAGACATTTCAAATTGTGACATACTTGTTGCACCCCACTCCCCCATGTAGTGACTCTGGATGTGTCCAAGCAAGGCAAGGAGCAGTTATGCAGTGTAAATGTGCAGGGTATCCCCCCATCCAAGGTAGACACAAGTACTACAGTGGCTTTTCATCTGTTCTTGATTTTGCAGAATGGTCTGGTTTCTGTCATATTTTGTACTGTTGATTTATGCTTATTACTCAAAGTGCCTGTTGCTCTGTGTTTTAAGTAGCAATGCTTTAATGACCATCAGGTAAGCTTGTCTGAGATCATAACATGCAAGTAAGCTTTAATAAGCATACTGTTAAAGAATTGCCAACATTGAAGCCTTTCTGTTGTTGCCATGCAGAGAATACTTAACTAGATAATGTATAAGTGTTGGGTATTGAAATGCATATGACAGTATTTGTAATAAAGGACAGGATTACATTATTTTAAGAAGCTCATTACACTTGTTGAAGACTTCTAGTGATCTCTGAGGGCTTTACCCATAAACTAAACAGAATGCCATTCATGTGTGGTCCATAACCTGTACAGTAATCCTTTAAGCAATGTATCAATGTATCAGGAGGTGACTCTCTGTTTTCAAACACAGTGGGTAAAATATGGAACTCTCTTCCACCTAGTCTCAGAAATGGCCTCTCCACCACTTCAAATCCCACTGGCCCTCAACCTCCTCAGTGAAATTACTATCCTCCTAGGCCCTCAAGCATCTACTCTCCCTGAAACTAACTACTTGTAGGTTTGTTTCTTATAATAATTGTTCACTGTACATCCTAATGTAACTTTTTCTTACCTGTGTATACTAACTATATGATGGTATTTAGTGCATAACTACAATCGTATGTTAGCTGTCAAACATTGTTGTAACCTACTAAAATAAATAAATAAATCTTGAGCTGGTTTGCTTTTCATTTTTTACTTTGATCATGTTTTCCCCATGAAACAAGTAGATGTCAGGCAGCAGGTCTTTTTTGGATAAGAAACATTTTTACATGTGGTAGCATCACAGAAATTGCTACTTTCAGCATGTTACTTGGTACTTTAATAAAGCTGAATATAAATTATAATGCAGTGCAAGGAGAAGTGGTTTGAGTTGAGTGCTGCATGTTTTTCTTATACTTGATTTTGACTGGTATTCCAGTAATGTATTTAAAAAGTAATTTATTTTTTCATGCCTCACAACCTTTTTGTTTCCATCTAGATATTAAGGAAGCTGTCAAGCAGCCAATGCATTGAAATATTTTTATTCTTTTACACTTCATTTGTCTTGACTGGACTCTCATAATGAGGGTTTGGCACCCAGGGCAGCATATTTAATTAAAGTTTAGTTTTTGTGGTTTTGAGCATAGCTCCTCCCCTTTCTAGTTGTCCGCACCCCTTCCCATTGACCCCACCCATTCGGCTATCTCCTGTAGCCCCCCTTTGATTTGAAGTCACCAGCCACCACTGGTTAGCATTTAGTGGTATTACAGAGAAAGCTAAACCTAGCTTTTTTAGTTAGGAGGCTATGTTTTGTTAATGAAAAAAATCTAAGTCTTAGTATAGATAAATTTAAATGTTTTCTGTGGAAATGAGTTTAAGGTGAAATGGTACACTCAGCTTAGAAGAAAATGTTTTCTAGCATAACTGTTTGGGTAATAAAGCAGCAGCAGAAAGCAGGAAGAATGGCAGTTAGCAGAAGGAAATGAATTTGTGGTCAGTGTGAAATAAAGATGCAGAAGACCATCACAATAATTGATATTTCTCTTTGGTCAAAATTGACAGATATCCAACATCTTAAAGCAGGAATTTTTTTCTCATATCCAATTACACCAATATTTCCTATATTTAACATTATACAGGTAGTGCAAATATTGTGGCATCCTGACTTAACAGGTCTGTGCTACCCTTCTGACGTGTAGCATTGCACTTGCAAGCTTTTCATTGAAACCATTGTCTTTTTCCAGAAAGCTACTTTAAATCCTAACTGTACCAGCCCTTACCTCACCTTCTTCTAACCATTCCTGTTCCATCTTTGCCTCTGTAAATTTCATCTGTAACAACTGTTTCTTTGTGTGTGGTTCAGTATCCTTTTGACCAGCTACCCTTATTTCGATATCCTTTAATTTTCTTCTCGAATAGTAGGTATGCTTTTTTTTTCCCAGTCCCCTCATCTTCTAATCTGTACCTCCAACATCTTTAGTACACTTGCTGGAACATTATATCTACAGTATTGAAAAACCTATGAAGGCATTTTCCAAACAAAGATTTGAAATCTACACTTCATGGCACCTGGCATAATTTCAGCTATTGTTCTCTTGTAGCTCGCTTATTTAATTCTCTTTCAGTCGTCAAAGTTGGTTCTTGATTAATGTAGTATTTATGGAGTTTGTTTGTGTCTTTCGGGTTTTCCCGGTTAGGGGTCGCCACAGCAGAACTCCGGTCCGTTAATGATTGGTAGTTGATTTTTACGTGCCGAGTTACCAGCCCTGATGCACAACCTTCAACGAAGGTACGCTCATTCACGCATGTCTCCACGCAGAAGATGCTCTAGCTGAGACTCGAACCAAACAGTGTCTTACTGTGAGGTGACAATGCTACCACAGCACCACCACCGCGGGGTGTAGTATTTATGGAGTATTGCACAGAAACTACTCACTAATGTTGGATTGTTTGCTTCTTGTACTCTTTCTGTAATCGACATTTTTGCTAGTTCTGACACTGTGTTGTTTTCTTCCCTCTGTCTTTCCCAAAGTAGAAGAGCAACATTTTTGGAAAGAAACAGAAAATTATTTGTATATGGGATGGCTTATTGCATAGGTTCACAGGTAATGACTTAGCAATCTGTCTGCAGGCCATTTCAAGCCTAGCCAAAAAAACGTATTCAAAATTTCCATCTAGCCTCAAGGAGGGCAAGAGAAGACAGACCAGGAGAGAATTTAAGGGTCCCCATCCAATTATCTAAGTTTACCTTGAAGGTGACAGGGGTGCTACTCTGCTTGACATGTAACAGAAGCTTGTTCCAGAGGTGAGGGATATGTTGAGATAAGTATATATCAAGTTAACGTATATTATTTATCTGCTGATGAATGTTTAATTCAGTTAGATCTCCACAGGGGAGTCTATGAGTGCCTTGAGGCTGCCACTCTTTCCTGATAACTAAGATTTATTTTTTAACTATAAATCTCTAAGGGCTGTCAAGTTCTATTATATGTTTAGATAAATGCATGCCAAAAGGTGCATTATATTCAGTAATGGGTCTTATAACATATGAGTAAAGGTGAATTAAGACTTTTTGGATTTAATGGAGCTATCTTTGGAAATCGGATGGGCTATATAAAAGGCTTTCTGAGCTACTGTGGAAGCCTGATGGTCGAATCATAAGGAATCATCAACAAGATTACCCAGATCCCTTACAACAGTGTCAGGTCGGAAGGGTGCATCTCCTATACCATAAGTGAAATTGTTTTTTTAACCAGAATGAAGTATGCTATAATTTTTACATTGACTTTGAGATAATTTTCCTTGCAACAATAGTTAACTTGGTCTAAGCCGTGCTGGAACAATTTTAAGTCAGTTGAAAATCGAACAACACCCAATTTACAGCCAACTGCAAACTTAGTTAACCATAGCCCGCAAGTGCTAGCCTGAAGGGATGAGAAATATATACCAAATAGGAAAGGGCCAAAAACTGAGCCCTGTGGTACACCGCTGGTAACTGTTCTGCTTTTAAGTGGTGCCTGCTACTCTAATCACATGCATGGTTCTGTCAGACAACCAGTTAGATATCTGTCACACAATATAAGGATTTATATTCAGATTTACAAGTTTGTCAATATTGCTTGCATGGGGAATAGTGTCAAATGTCTTGACAGGTCTAAATATTCTGTATGTACTACATAACCACTGTCCACTGCTTCACTTTGGTTATTTTTTCAAATAAATTAATGAGGTTAAAGAGGCAGGACCTTCCTTTGATAAAGTCAAATTAATGAGGGTCCAGGGGTGAGATGGGAATATAAACTATTTGATTATCCAAATAAGACAGGTGAAATATAATAACAAAAATAAGTTAAAACAGGTTACTGCAAGGCACAGTCAGAAGTGGACAAGGAAGGGAATAGTCTTATATAAGTGGACATTTTGAAAGTTCAGTGAGTGATTTTTGTATCTGAATGCAACACTACAAGCAGGATGTCTAAATTAAATGTCCTAAAGGAACATATGACAAGATTAGCTAATTTCCCTAAATGACCCCATTTGACCTAAATGACACCACTGATAGTGTGAGATATGTGTAAGTCAACATTAGTGTGCTGAATTAGAAGAGATTAGAATGCAATGCAAACACACATGAAAACAAGTGTGAAGAATATGTACAGCGTAGCAAGAATGTACAGAGATGAATAGATAAGGAAAGGGGGCTGCGACCAGAATATACGGAATGTGTCAGCAGCGAGAAAACAAAACAACTTAGTAGCAGACATTTCTCAACTTAAAAGACACTGCTCACACAAGGAACTAAGTAACAGGAATAAAGCTTGTCCATCTGAAATGATAAAAAAGGATGGAAGAAAGAGGAATGGCAACATTACGGGATATGAACAGAAAGATTGTTTGATTTACTGCAAGAAGTGGGTCCATCCCCGGATTTTAATGAAATTAACTGGGAGAAAGGAAAAAAAAAACTATAGAATAAGCCAAAAGAGCATGGGACAAGAAGTTACAAAGATAGTAGAGAATGATAAAACACCCACATAGGAGAGTCGTAGAAGGGCACAGAGAATTGTCTTAAGACAGAATGTGGTGATATATTTAATGGCATGTAAACTGCAATTATTTATTTAATAATGTACAATAAGATTATAAATTGATTAAATCAAAACAATGGCAGTTACAGGTTTCCTCCCACATCCCAAAGACATGCAGTAGGTGGATTGGACACTCTAAACTGGCCCTAGGTGTGAGTGCTTGTGTGTGTGTGTGCCTTCTGTGGAAGGTTGGGTGCCGGGCTGGCAACTCGACACTGTAAAACTCCACTGCCAATCATGAGTGGACAGGTGATCCGCTGTGGCAACCCCTAACCGGGAAAAAGCCGAAAGAAGAAGAATGGCAGTTACAATACTGATAGATACATAAACTACATTTGTCATGAAATAATTACAATTACAAGCAATGGAAACTCTGAATTTAAACTGTGGATATTTTAACACAGAAAATGATTATAATGAGATTAGCAAAATGAAGACCAACTGCACTATTTAATATTGATTTTAAACTAATACTAGAGCTAATTAAAACAAATAGTGCAGTTAATTCCTAGGAAAATATGGAAAAATCAGCTGTGTGGGGTTAAGGGTATGACAGGTTTGTCTAGAGTTTATACTGTTACACTGTTATCACTTTTCTTGAAATGACAGATAAATTATGGGGGAAGTAAACTGAGACAGATAACTGTAAATTATTCTCTCTACGGCCTTTTTTGAGGGCAAGTGAAGAATGTAACAGTGAACAAATAAGGGTAAGTGAAGGGGGCTATTCACTAAAAAAGTATAAGCATTTGCCAGCAATGTGTTAGTGTTGGCAATGAGCAAACAATGTGTGAATGAGATTCTGAAAACATCTGACAGGCCTGGAAAGAGAAAAGGAATATTCTAAATAACAGCAAAACATAGAACATTTATGAGGGACCTAATACAAAACAAATTGTAAATGAAATGAGTCTTTCCACAAAGAATAGTAAGATTACTATGTGCTTTGTCTGAAAATAATTACAAGAGTGAAATAAACTATAAAGATATACCAAATAAAGTTTAAGAAAGGATTCAAACTGGGCAAGAATTCAAAGAGGCAACACAGCACAGTTTTAAGAACATATAACCTGCCACATTTTGCTAATGTAGTAGTACAACATATTCATAAAAAATTGGGAGACAAGATTCTAACAGACACTAACAGATATGGTTCACAGATATTTGGTTAAGCATGTAAATAAGGTCATCTGGGATTATGACCTTATAGTGGCGGAGGTACACATTTCTGTGATCCTTAGAGTTATGTTGTCTGAAGTCTTGTGCCCTCCATAGAGCCACACATGGCAAGCTGGTCTAAACAGAAGGGCGGGGAGGCAAATAACCACCATAATGGTTCAGACAAAAGACTTACTAATCAAACAACTTGGTTTAGCTGGATCACAGTCAGTGCTCCATCGTTCTATGTCACTGAGATGCCTCTAATGGAGACCAGTGCTGAGAGAAGTTATTAAGTTTAAAAAGAGCCTTCCTGTATAAGGAAAAGCAAGCAAGGTTTCCAGATTTGAATATCTACTAACAGGCTAGAAAGGCAGCAGCCGTGACAGTTAATGAACTGAATGCTAGATATGAAAGGAGTTTGAGGAGGCCTTACAGAAGTGTTTTCAAATGGCCCAGCAGTGTTCTGGAAAATCCTCCAATGGCTCAAAAGCAGTAGCAGAAAGAGAAGACTTTGCCATCTGTTTTTATCAAGGGTGGAGAACACGTGGAGAAACAGTGACCCTAACCGGGGACACTTCTACAACATGGAAGGCATTCTGGGATGTTCTCTTGAATTAGTGGATTTACCCTCTTGAGTAAACCTCATGAACTGTGATATCAAGACTCTTATTAGCTCTCTTAAATTAACTTCTAATTTACAAGTATGGAAGATTTTCTCCTGGAAATTTCTGCATAGAGCTTTTTATACTCCTAGTAAAATTGCTAAATTTAATTCCTCTAAGCAGGTAATATGCTGGAGATGTTCTTTAAAATGCATGGCTGATTAGTCTCATATCTTTTATCATTGTTCTCACATCAAGAATCTTTGGAGTGATATCGAAAATTTTCTTCAAGCTATCCTTACTGATTCCTTTATATTATCAAAATCTTTAATTTTTTTTGAGTGTAAATGAATCTATTACAATGAATAACAAAAAATAAACATATTCTTTTGACAATCCTGGCAGTAGCCAAAAAATGTATTACAAGAAGATGGAAATCACCCTCCATTCCAACCATAAAAGGCTTCATGATCCTATTGGATAAAGTAGCGCCAATGGGAATAAAAGTTAAAGAATCAAGAATATATCCCAGAAAATGGACTAATAATCCTTGGATGAAAGTTCTATCTCTTATTAAGTCACTGAATCCAGATATGTCTTTATCATATTGGAAGCATGAATTATTGAATACTGTAGAAACTTCTTTATATATTTATATTATCTGCTGTTCCCTTCAATTTTGTACTTGAGGCCTTTGTAACTTCTGTACATAGTTTAACATAATGTATTTATTATTTAAATGGAACATTTTTTTCCTCTCTATTGTTATTGGAAAATTTAATAAAAAAATTTGAGTAAAAAAAAAAAAAGATTCTTGTTAGCCTTCACCCCTACACTGTGGTTTTGTGAAGGGCAAATCCTGTCTATTTAATTAGATAAATTTCTTAAAAGGTTACAGAGCCTGTATATGGTGGTCATGTGGTACACACAGAACATTTTGACCTGAAAAGGCCTTTGACACCATTCTCCAAGCTGGAATCACACAAAAGCTAACTGTTTTGAAAACTGAACGTGTGGTGTTGTGGATAGAAAATTGACTAAAAGAAATAACCCACACATGCAGGTACCTAATAAGAAAGTATGAAAGTGACCACCTCTGGGCTCTGTGCTGGGATCTTTTCTTTTTTTGTATTTACTTCTCACATCTCCAAGCAGGAAGCCAATACTTCTGGCTAACAAAGTTTGGAGATGATTGCAAACGGGGGAGTTGTTAAGTTATCCTGAGACACCCAAACCCTCCAGAATGAACTTGCCTTAGTAAACTCTTGGTGTACTAAAAATGGACTCAAACTAAATGCTAAAAAATGGAGAATCATTAAGTCTGTTAGACAGCCCCTTCTATCATCATATTGTCTAGATAACACATGTCTACAAAGCAAAAATGTAGTTAGAGATCTAGGTACTTGAACTGATAGTGGCTTCCTTTTTGATCATCATGTAATTGGCTGTCAGAAAATTCTTTTATTTAGCCCAGCTCATTGCCAAAAGAGTAATCACTCGCTTATATTCAGCATTGATCTGGCCACTTATCGAGTATAATGCCCCCTTTAATAAGTATCTCAATAAACACATCAAACTAAAAAGACCACAAATGTTCTTACCCAGAAAGAGCACAGGCCTAAAGTCCCTGTGCCACCAAGAAAGGCTGGCAGCTCTATTCCCTTTACTCAGTGTCTTACACACTTGTAAGGGGAGATCTCTGTTTTGCTTTCTGCACCACTAAAGACCTGAATGTCCTGAACCTTTTGATTCTCCACAGGTCCAATATTTCCATCAATACTAAAATCAGGGACCTAAACCTTATAACCTAATCTACAAAGCCCAGGAAAGATCCACCTATGTGGAATAAGAACTGGTATGAGCATATGAAATCACACTTTGCTTTAGCATGCTAAGCACCCCACGTGTGCTTTACAGACCACCCAATGCATTCTTGCAGCTTTATTGCCCAGAGCTAGCCCAGGCCTAGGGTTTATTCCTGTGGCAAAAGCCTTGTGTTCCCTATAAAGAAAGATTGGTTCCCCTCCAATCCCTGGCTGCTAGTAAAGCTCTGGATCCCTGGCTGCTAGTAAAGCTCTGGTCAGTAGCATTGTAGACAGAATTTCTCTTGCCTTTGCACCAATATACTGATTTAAAATGGAAAGGGGAATATACAGTATCCCAGACTGCATGGTGGGGCCATGAAAAGCTCGGTTTCAGACAGAAAATGTGGTCAACTCCAAAAAGAGACCAAGACAGACTGGTGAAGCAAACAGCAAGTGCAGAGTATCTCACACTTGAAGCATCAATGGGGCATTCATCATAAATGCCTTCTACCATAAAAGTCTATATTCATGGAAAATGTCTGGCCACCTTATTGGGTAGCAAGTGTAAATGGTAAAATTACAATGTAAGAACATCTATGAAATGGTTAAAAAAACAAATGTAGACAGGACTTGAGTCCACCTCTTCTAGGAGGAGCTTGCTGTGGAATAAAGGTATAATGTTCTGAGAATGACCCTAATAATTCTGGTCTGATTGTGGCTTGAGTACTAATGGAGATATCTGGGATGGTGGAAGTGAGTGACTGTTACTGGCTGTCCCATTTTAGGGTGAGGGACAGGATGCAGAATATAATGGAGCAACTCCCAACTGCATGATGTTCCTAAAAATGCACTCAATGTTCTTCAAGAAAGCACCTGGATGGCTATGCTCACCAAGGAGAAAAAAAAATAAACAACTGCTGTCCAACTTTCTCCATGCCCTAGTGATTTCTTCTGTTATACCTGGTAGGCAGACGGCAGTGAAACTCAAGACTCACACTGTAACTCATGTATTCAAGGTCTAAATTCAGCATAAGAAATTAATATTATGGTAATACGCTATGCTGACTGAGCAGAGTTTGATTCCTTTCACTCCCACTTACATAGTATGTGGCAGTGAGTAAGTCACTTAATCAAACCAATGTTCCCATGTTGCTCCCAGAAGCAGACAGTGGCATATGATAGGCATTACTCAGTTATAAAAACAAGTAAATTAGTAGACTTACTCTGAGGAGTTCACATATGAATCTTGTGTTTTTGAATCCTCACTTGACCTGAAAAGATTGATTCTGTTACTCTATCCACCACTATTAATCTCCAGCACTGCACAACTTTCTGAACTGACAAGAGAAGACATGGAAGCAATGCAGCTTTATTCATGCCTTCATTCCCAGTTCACTTTCCTGATCACTCATCATGGGTGGCCTGATTAGTTCCATTTTTTGTTCCCTTAACGTTATAAGAGTGGGAAAATTTAGCTGGCAGAATGTACTGCCCCTTTTTTCAAATTAAAAGCAGTCAGAATTTCTCAGCTATGTTTACAAATGTACTCCCAGGGTGACTTTTTTTACATTTGATGCTACCGGGTGACTTCAGTGCAAACTGATCCTTTAGTAAGGGATTTTGATGGAAGGATTCTCTTGTCAACCATGACTTAAATTAGCTAATTAAAATGCCTACCTGACCTGATTTAAAGTGCAGGGTCTCTGTTTTTTTTTTTCAGACCTGAGTTTCATTCTTTCTAAATTCTCTCTTAATTCCTCTTGTTGCTAAGTGAAACCTATTGTATAGCCATGTCATTCTGTTTTGGTGAGCTGATCTTTGCCCTCTGAGGTTCATCCTGAACAATGCTGTTTTGCTGCTTGAAGAACTGGATCGCACTCCAGAAGCTTTTTACCTTGGCTTTTTATTGATAGTGTGCAGGGTTAGGAATAGAATTAATTTTTGAATGTTTCCACTGTAGATGTTTTGGTGCTGTCTAGGTCTGTCAAAATGCAGAATAACATCAAGAGTGCACAAGTAAAAATATGTCTTTGTGAAACTGCACATGGAGAAAAGACTGAGTGCCTGTAGACAACTTACTTACAAAATCGAGAAAGTTAAAAGCTAGATGTGTTTTATCAACCAACAATATACCAAAGATTAAAGGAAGAAAAGTGCAAAGTTTCTAACTTGCCACTTTTCTAATAAAGTGGCTGATATAGCATTTTTACTGATTTTTAGCTTGCAAAAACTGACAGCAGTTACATGAGAATAATTTTTAATATTATACCAAAAATAAATAATCAGCCACCAAATTCAAAATACCCATTTAATTATCTCAGACATAAGACTGACTACAACATTTTTATCTTCTATACTTATGTAAGACAGTGGGCGGCCACGGTGGTGCAGCGGTTAGCATTGCCACCTCACAGCAAGAGGTTCTCCGGTTTGAACCTTAGTTGGGGTGCCTTCTGTGCAGAGTCTGCATGGCCTCCCTGTGGTCGCGTGGGTTTCCTCCAGGTGCTCAGGTTTCCTCCCACATCATAAAGACATGCTATAGGTGGATTGGACACTCTAAATTGGCCCTACGTGTGAGTGCGTGCATGTGTGTGCCTTCTGTGGAAGGTTGGGCGGTGGGCTGGCTACTCGACACTGTAAAACTCCACTGCCAATCATGAGCGGACAGGTGATCCGCTGTGGCGACCCCTAACAGGGAAAAGCCGAAAGAAGAAGACTTATGTAAGACAGCAATTGAATTAAACTAACAAAGAAACAGTTATGCCTTTCCTTATGTAATAAAGTAATCCAATGAAAATCTTATGGTACAAAAGTGTAACATGGTGCATTCACCTTTACAGAAATATCTGAAGTGTAGGTGGTACTTGTCAGCAATTCACCGTCTGCAAACTAAACTGATCAATACATATGCACTCATAGTTTCCTTTCTAGCCCATGAAGGCACCTAAAATACAGAGTGCAATAGTGTACTTTGAATTTATTAACCTATATGGTGCTCCATTAACAGGATTTAGCAACTTCTTAACAGCAAATGAAATTCATATATATGAGCTGGCAATTGTGAATGCACCACCTACACACAAGCTACCAACAGAATACTGTTCTGAATTAAAATTATTTTTCATAGGTTCTTGCAGTCCAATAAACCATTAAGGAGCCTAGCTCAAATTTCCAAATGCCGCAGAGCACTGTCTGGTTAGGTAACTTAATCAAAGTCACACAGTAAGCAAATGAAGCCTGAGGGAATCAAACACTGGACCACAGACACTAGCTTGTTAACAGCTCATAGCCTTATTCCTCTATGACAACTGCCAGAGTATTTATTTTAATCATGATTTCAACCTCAAATGTGACCTGCATCTCAAGAAGGCAAAGTATTTAAAGGAACATTGGAGACAAGTGCCTTACAAATCTGCATCTAAAACTGGGTACAGTGCGGAGTTGAGAAGTCAACAGAGCTTAATGAAATTACTTATTTTAGTTGATTATGTCTAATAAAAAGCTAGCTTCCTCTTTTATGTCCTGCAGTTATCAACTAAATAAACAAATAAAATGTGTGAGACTTTACAGAAAAGACTCATGTTACATAATCACATTCATTTAAATGTTTCATATAGGTCATCAGTACAATAAACTATAAGTAAAAGACATTTCAACATTTCCAGAGCAATACAATACACAGTAATGTTTCACAATGAAAGCAATCAGCCAACCTAGAATGGAAATAAAAAGGTTCATATTTTACATTGTGCTGCTGTCTTTTTATAGCATAAGACATTATACTGATACAGGGTACCTGATATAACACTACTATCCATTTACAGGCATTTCATTCAGCAGGTATGTGTAAAACACACAGCTAGCAGGTGTTACATTTGATGGCACATATCTAAATATCAGCATGTCAATGGGTCAAAGAGTCTCATTTTGCAACATAAAATTACAGTGTGCATCTCTCCCCAAGACACACACCTCACTATTTTTCTTAACAGGGTTTCCAGTTGGAAACCTCTAATGAGGATAAATTAAGTGACCCTGCTAAGGGTCACCAGTTTTTCACTTGAAAGGTTGTTAATCTGTTGATATTTACTTTACAGTAGTAATATCTGTCTTCTAATACACTTGCAAAAATCACCTGTTCCCTCAACCAAACATCCTACAGTAACAAACTTTATTCTTACCTAATTCTATCCTTCATATCACCTATCCCTAAACCTGTAATCATGTTTAAAAAAAAGTTGGTTTTCTAATTTGATTTATGTATTTTTATGAATTGTCCACTTTTATTGTTTGTTAATTTCTACTTCACTGTAATCTGATATGTATGCTACGCTCACTGTTCTCCCATGTATTACATTATATTATATTATATTATATTATATTATATTATATTATATTATATTATATTATATTATATTATATTGTATTGTATTTCCGTGCTTTGTATTTTGGAGCTTTTCTCCCTGGGCCTCCGCTGAAACTGGACCTGTGTCCAGTCGGACTTTCCTGGTAAACAAATATAAAATAAATATAAATACATAAAATAAAAATAAATAACTACTTTAAAAGATAAAGAAATTTTAAATTACTTAAGTAGGTCTTATAACTAGCTCTTAAACTTGGCATCTGATTCACAGACAGTTTCCAGTCCTGTAAAAGGCTAATGTGCAGTGTTGCCCAGCTGTGATCACAGTCGTAGCATGGTTCATAAAAAAAGGAATTGTGCTACTTTCTGTCAATGCATGGACCCTAGACATTGTCGAGGAGAGAGAGTTTAAAGACATATGGGCCAGATTCCAAAAGACCTGCTCTGAATGTAAATGACCTACTTCCGTGTAAGGTGCATCTATAAATAGGTTTACTACATACACCAGATTCCAAAAGACCTGCTCTCAGTGTAAGTGGTCACGTGCAATGACAGCAAGTCTTTTGGAATTGGGCCCATAGGTTCAAAACCCTAGATCTGCTTGATATCAAAAAGAAAATGTGGCATAATGGAAAATGTTCATATACTGAAACGTTTGGACCTCACATTTAGCACAGACAATACATTACTACTTTATGCTGACAAACCATTATCCAATCTACAAATTACACATCATAAAAAGTTCTTCTAATTATGTTCATGGAACAGAAAAAAACAAAGTTTTGATCAACCTTAACAAATGCACTGCAGTTCTCTTTACTATCCAAAATGAACAAACAAGCACACCCACTTTAACAAGTAAAGATCACCTTGACGATGTAAAGATCACCATGACAATATTATTCCTGCAGTACAGCAACAAAAATACATTGGCCTGATACTAGACTCATACTGAAAGCGAAGTTCATAAAACACTCGCCCAATTAAAACTATGCTATAAACTAACAAATAAATGTATTGTCAATAGAAACATGGCAAGCTCTTTCCAGAAATGTGTTACTTACAAAACTGGAATACGGTCTTTCAGTCTCCTTACTTTCCACTGGTAATACTCAACTACTGCAAACCCCATTACTTAACAAAGACTCTCCTCCTCAGAATTCTAGACATTAGCTTTTGCCTCTTCTCCTTAACAAGTTAGCAATTATGATCACCTTCTATAATTTAAGAAGTAACTGTCACATCCTGGTGGTAAAACCATGCATTAACTTGATTATTGACGGGAGAATCATTTACCAAAAATTGTGCCTGCTGCATGGAATCAAACTGTGATTGATACTTGTGCCTAAGGAAACAATATTCTTCATCTTTTGGCTTTTCCCGGTTAAGGGTCGCCACAGCGGATCACCTGTCTGCTCATGATCGGCACCCCTTCCACAGAAGGCACACACATGCATGCACTCATGCCTAGGGCCAATTTAGAGTGTCCAATCCACCTACAGCATGTCTCTGGGATGTGGGAGGAAACCAGAGCACCCAGAGGAAACCCACGTGACCACAGGGAGGACATGCAGACTCCGCACAGAAGGCACCCCAGCCGAAGAAAACAATGTAAATCATTTAAATTAAAACTAAGTCAGCACCATCTGGAAAATAATGCCTGCAAATGTTTTAGAGAGAATGGATGACAGCTAACACCAAAATCACACTTAAACATGGTGTATGATATCTAGTTATTATTTTACATTCAAGTAAAATACTTACTTGTTTGTTCATCAAAGACAATACAAATACACATTCAGTGAATCCATGATTAAGCATTTCATATAGGTCAGCTACAGTACTGTGTGTTTTTCAACAAAGAAATAAAAGATATGTAAATGTTCTCTTCTAGATGTGGTTTCTCATACTGTTTTTATGAAGGTTCTCCTAAGCATGTATCTCTTGCAGTGATATACATTAATATGTATACACAAATTACTATAGTCTTATGGATTCTCTGTAAACGTCTAAACATATAATTGAGTTGTCTGTATACTGTTTCTTGAGGTCTGGACGCCAACATTCAAATTCATTCTTATTCTGCAATTTTGTAAAAACAGTGTATGCAAAACATGTCTTGTTTCTCTGTAATGTAACTTGTTTGTATGATTCTGTACTGTATGCCCACGAGGCATAACTGAAAAGGGTTGGATGACCAGTCTGGTCACCCAGTTAACAGATAGAAATAAAATAAATAAATAGAAATAAAATAAATAAATAGTTCAGAGGGTGTAATGCAGCATTTTAGTGTAGGAAAAAATAATACAAAATACACTGTTGACATGGTCCACACACTGAGAACTGTTTGGTACAGTGGTTGGTTTTGGTGTCACACACTGGGAACTGTTTGGTACAGAGGTTAGTTTTGGTGTCACACTGAGAACTGTTTGGTACAGTTTTTTTAGAGTCACACACTGAGAACTGTTTGGTACAGTGGTTAGTTTTGGTATCACGCACTGAGAACTGCTTGGTACAGTGGTTAGTTTTGGTGTACACACATGCATCATTCCTGGGACAAAGGCTGAAAACATGAAGGATGATAGCTTAGCACCAGAAACTGGAGTGGGTTTTTTGTTGAAATTATACATTTTAGTCTCAACTTTATAGGGTTTCAGATGCTACAGGGTTAACACCTTGTATACCCTTTTTATGCGTTTGGTTTATTATGACTGTGAGGTCAGTGCACAGCTTGAACAGAATGCAGTGATCTTGAAAAATGAAAACACAACGAAACTTGGATTTTTTTTTTGCCTGATGCTTAAATTCTTGTTCTCCATTTGAGCCACACTTCCTTGCTTGAACTGTGGTCAGCAACCTAAATGATTGGCTTAAAGGTGATAACGTAGAAACAAGTTAACTTTTACCAGAAAAGTTAGTAACCCAGATCTGGAAATGGACCAGGATCTTCTGCAGTGCCTGCCAGAATAAACAAGTGACCAGCAGTGGTAGCTGAGAAGGGCAGCCACTTTAATATGGATACCTAACTGATGCCAGTCACAGTTTCAGAAGAGCTTAGAACTTACAGGAGTAAAGCAGGAGCTCATACCATTATGAAACGTGAGATGCTGTCCAGAACAGTGGTCTTCAAACAAACGCCAGGCTCCAATACAGGAACTCACCCAAACGAAATGCAGTAAAATTCAGACCACCGGATTGCCAATTCGACAATGAGGCACACACCAGGAGTTAAGAAAAAATGATTTAATCCACAGAACAATAGACTGAGCGCTTTCTCCAGTAACACTGGCTTCATCAGAGTCAATGACAGACACACCCAGTAACATTCTTATATACCATGGTGTTACACTCACTTAATTGATTAATTAAAAAGGTATACTTAATTAATTGTAAACATATAAGAAAATTCATCTCTGAAGGTTTCTCTGACAAAAGTTAAAATACTACAATGTCTATGCAAGATAATGTGGATGAAAACTAGTTAACTCATTTTCACCCACCTAGTCCAATATACTTTGTCATAAAATTGTGCAAAGCCTACCCAATTGGCTTATTGAAATATACTTGTAAATGTACTGCTTACTATTTACACAGAATCTAAATTTCTTAATTAATGAAAAATTGAAGCCTGTGTTAAAACACAAAGCACAATTCATTTGAGTAGAGAATACTTGTTACATTGTTTATATTTAATACAAATGAGTTAAATATCTAACAAGTATCATACACAATGGTTAACTAACATTCAATTGTTACTAACCCTGTTCCACTGGCCTACACATAATATTATATTAGTTTTGAAATTTAGATTCTGTGTAAATAGTAGGCATGCATACATGTTCTTATAACTCTATGCAGTGATCACACCATGCGTAATTAGTGCACATGCACCTGTGTACTTTGACAATGTATGGTCATTAACTGTTGATGTGGCACAAAGGATAGTGGTACAACTAAAAACAGTCCCGCTCTGCAGTCATAGACAGGAGTGATTCAATACAGCTTCAGCCTCCTTTGCCATAACTACAGTGCAGCTGTAATTTGCCTAATTCAGCAGTATGGATCAGGTATAGCTAAAGCTCCCACTGGCCACACCTCAGAGGAATTGTAATGTGTGGGCAAATGTCAAATGTGTTTGTCACAATCTCTATGTCTCAGCTATGGCAGTGTTTCACTATCACCTTAATGAACACATTGACATTTTTATGGTGATGCTGTTTGGTCAGCTACATTTGTTAAACTAAACACAGGTAAAATAAATGTTTTATTTTAGATTTTTCTGAGGCATTTCACTGATAATAATCATACACTATTGGAAATGCTTGTCATGTATTAATTGTCATTAAGCGTGTGTAAGTGATTTTCCAGCTATTCAAAAGGGAGGTATCATTCTGTTAAAAGGGCATTTCACCATCATTTCCTGAATCATTTGGTGTTGCACAAGGTTCTGCATTAAGGATATATATCTTCACAAATGTCATTAGTGATATGACAGAAAGGTGTTGCAAATTACAGATGATGCTATAATCGTCCAGCTGTTGGACTAACTTTCATGCCAACAACAACAAAAAATGTGCTGTTTAGTTCTACTTTTCCCTTATCACGTAATAGGCTCAGTGTTATTACTCTTGAAAACTTAGTGACACAGGAAATTAACTGCATCAAATTGTTGGGTATATTAATAATAATCTGGTAAGATTCAATGCACATATCTCATTTGTCCTGACTATATTCAATCAAGGCCGTCTCCACAAAGTTAGAGCACTTTATCTTCCTAGAGCAAGACAACCCACAGCCTACTGGTAGCACTTTTTCACTCAGCGCACTTAGTCTGAAATATAATAGTCCCATTACTGCATAAATTAGAACAAGTTTATAAGAAAATATCAATGTTTGCTTTTGACATCATGGAAAAATACAGCACTGTATACTCCTTTGTAGCCTAAAATGTTTAGAATTTAAGCCCCCCCACTCTGTTTACTCATGTGTGTTAACCCTAACCGTAACCCTAACCCTGACCCTGCATATTATATTACTAAAAACCCTTTCCCTAAATGGTATCACTACTAAGACAACACTTGCTCTCAGTTTTGCAGCAGTGGTTTACTGATACAGTGCTTTTCAATGGGAGAAAAGCATTCAGTGTTTTGTGATTGACTCTTATGAATCATGCAGTGTATGTGACTCTCCCTTTTTTGTTCTATCATTTGTGATTCTCTCTTTCGAGTTTTCAGCATTTTATGATATAATCATTTTTATGTGTGTGTGTGTGTGTGTGTGTGTGTGTGTGTGTGTGTGTGTGTGTGTGTGTGTGTGTGTGTATGTGTGTGTGTGTGTTATTTTATTTGCACTACTTTATTTCAATGCTTAATAAATATTTTTGTGAATAATTATTTCTTTATAATATTGGTCATGTTGTTGCTCACACATCTATAAATGGTTTCACAAATAAACAAGTACACACACACAAACAAATACTTGAACTAGCCCATGCCAAACCCTCCTCACATATGGCCCAGGTCACACATGCAAGGTTAAATGCAATATATAAACAGACGATTTCATGAGCTAGTCAAGCAGCATGGTTTGGGGAAGTGGAAGAAACTGGAGTACCCAGAGAAAACTTATAGAAACACAAACAGAACATGTAAGCACTAAACAGACAGCAAATAGAAGGCAGAACTAAACCACAGACCAGTCAGGCAGAAACCTTGACCACTGAACTACTGCTCTGCAAGAAATCAGCAGGTAGTTTTTAAACCTGTTAGGTGCAAACTTCTCTGAATGTTAAGTCACATCTTGGTTTCAGATTTTATCCTAAACATTCGGGGGGGAGGGTGATAAAACATTTGTAATGAAATTCACCTGTGCGTCATCAGAATCACATTTACCTGCCAAGTATGCATGCATACAAGGAATTTGGCTCCAGTTTCGGTGACTCTCCAAGTGTGAATTACATAAATGACATACATACAACAATTAAGAACAAGACAAACGACATACATGCAACTATTAAGAACACAACAAAAAAAGTAATATAGATATACATATGCATATACATACAAGGTGCAAAGTGCAACTCAATACAAGAAATATTGAAATAAACTCTGAAAGAAAAGTATTAACAATATGTAAACAATACTGCAGAATCCTCGGAGGCTTGGGAAAAAGAATACCCCGACCTAATAAGCTGAGTTAACCGTTTATGAACTTGATGGACTGTGGAAAAAACTGTTACTTATATCTGCTTGTTTTGCTGCGTTGTTGTTGTGTCTTTCGGCTTTTCCCGGTTAGGGTTCGCCACAGCGGAACTCCGGTCCGCTAATGATTGGTAGTTGATTTTTACGTGCTGAGTTACCAACCCTGATGCACAACCTTCAACGAAGGTACGCCCATTCATGCCTGTTTCCACGCAGACGACGCTCTAGCTGAGAATCGAACCAGACAGCGTCTTACTGTGAGGCGACAACGCTTAATCTATAATGTCTGACTGATGGTAATAGTTTAAAAAGATGGTGGCCTGGATGTGGATGGTATTTGATGTTTTTCCCTGCCCTTTTCATGACTCTGGAATAGTACAGGTCCTGTAAGGAGGGTAAACTAACAGCAATTATATTTTTGGTAGATCTGACCATTTGATGGAACCTTTTTTTGTCAGGATTAGACAGAGATCCAAACCACACTGTTATGGATGAGCTGAGAACAGACTCAATGACTGCTGTATAGAACTGAATCAACAGTTCCTATGGGAGGTTGAACTTCTTCAGCTGTTGCAGAAAGTACATTCGCTGCTGTGCCTTTTTAAGATGGACCCTACATTGGTCTCCCACTTCAAGTCCCGGGAGATTATAGATCCCAAAAACTTGAAGGATTCCACAACTGACACAACAGTATTAAATATAAAGAGGGGGGATAATATTGTAGTACCACTTCTGAAGTCCACTGTCATCTCCACAGTTTTAAGAGTGTTCAGTTCCAGTTTATTCTGACTACACCAAAGGGCCAGCTACTCAACCTCTTGTCTGTATGCAGACTCATCACCATTCCTGTTGAGCCTTGGAGTACTGAAAGTAATACAGCCACCTTTTTACATTATCAGGATAAGTACCGTGAAGATGCCTCTCTCTCAGGGTGTGTTTCTTGAATCCATTTATTAAACACACAACACCTGTCAGAGCCCTCTATTTCATTAATGGGTGACTTATGTGATGCGTCTTCTCCATATACATTAGTAGTTCCATGTTATAGTAATTTATAATCACATAGATCAAAGTCCTAGAAACAAAATCTGATCTGATTTTGTCAGTCTTCATTTATCCTCAACCTTTGGGTCATGGTTCCGAACCTTGGAAATGGCTTGGCCATTACACAGCTCTCACAAGCCAAAAATTCTCAAGGCAAGACTCTACCCACAATACCCCTCTCCAGATTACCTCAGATCTCATTTGCCGCTCTTTTTGCAAGACGCGTCAGTGAGATTCTCTCGCAAGCTACAGTAAGTAGAAATTTCATAGTTTTTCATATTTGCTCTCTAATATTTTCTTGCTGACACACACACACACACACACACACACACATTATATATATATATATATATATATATATATATATATATATATATATATATATATATATATAGCCTTTTTGGAGGATTGTATGCTTGTCCTGGTAACTTTATCAGGTTTGACCTTGGACATAATCAATTCCATATACATATTCTTCTGTCTTTCTGTGTAGTGCAAACTTGATCTGAGGTAATCTGGAGAGGGGTATTGTGGGTAAAGTCTCAACTCGAGGGTTTTGGGATTACGCAAACTGTGTAATGGCCCAGCCATTTCAAAGGATCGGAACCATGTCTCAAAGGATAAGGATAAATGAAGATCAACAATACAGATGGAATGTTATGGTAAGTACATAACTTTTTTAACTCAGGATTTTACTGACACAAAGTAAGACCATTAATATGTCTCACTTATGTTACAAAACTTATTGTACGTGATTCAGTGCAGCAAATCTCACAACTAGATCTTATTGTACGTGATTCAGTTCAGTATATCTCACAACTGGATCTTTTATTTGTGAGAACTGCGCTACTTTATATATTTTCTCTTAGGTCATGTTGAAATTGTCCAGTGGACCTGCCCATTTACCCATTTGCCCAAAAAAATAAATAAATAAAAAACAGAGAAGTCAATAGGTTGGCATGCAAATGCAGTTTTATGACAGTTATCTTATTTAATCTAAGGTAACAACATACCTATCATGCAGCAGAAGAGTCCTGAGATATCCTGCCCTAGTGGCCACAACCAGCAGTCTGTAGCCTTTGTAAGCTCGGGTGAAAATGTAGACTATGTACCAAGGTGAGATGCAGAGCTCATGCACCAAGAGGCCTTCTGAGAAAAAGAATAATGTCTCTTAGTTGGCACATGTGAAGGACTTACACTAGCTATACAATCCTATTTAGCCTCTGTGGGTATTCTATGCCTTTTTAATACAACATGCTTATGAATCTAACAAGACACATCAGCTACTTGAGGCTTGGATGCTCCAGGTAGCCTTCTTCCTCTGTTAGTTGATGACACTAGACAAGGAGCATTTGGGGAAGGACAATGACAACTTCTGAGTTTGGGAAAGCTAAAAGTACCTGACTCAGAATGGAGTCAGTAGATCCCGCTTCAATTTCAGAACCTTAATCAGATCCCACTGCATCAACAACATGGGAGGAAACACCTTAACAAATCTACTTTTTCATGACAGGAGCAAAGCAAGTTACTAAAACCACCGGATTCTGTCTCTCGCATGCAGACACAGAAAAATTTTGATACTTGAAAATGCTAAACAGAATCTGTTCTGGTAGATCACAAAGATGAAAAATGTCATGAGTTTCTCTTCATAGGACCTTTCACTTACAGACCATTAAATGTGAGTGACTCAAACATATACAGTGATACTGTTAAGCTCTGGAACATTGTGGGTGACAGTGCACAGTTTACACTTACGACCTCCAACTTAACCTGCTAGGACTGTGTTCCTCATTGCTTCTTTACAAAGCAAGTCGTGGACATTTTGATCACTGTTTAGATATCAGCATATGGCTTGATTATAGGTAAAACTGTAAAGCCTAAAGGCATTTAAAATTACAGTCACCTTTGCCATGTTTATGCAGGAGATAAAATTCATGAGGCTACCAACTATGAAGGGAGCAAAGATGAGTTATTTGGCTTGTTGAGGAGTATCTATAGTATAGTCTAGGCAAATAATCTCAGCAGGTAAGATAGACTTCTAAATGGTTGTAGAGGTATGATTATCACACAACTTCCCTCTAAATGAATTCAGAACCAGGGTCAGATGCTGTTCAGGTCACTTTACTAGTACTAATGAAGATGAAAATCCCCCATGTGGCTCTCATACCAAAACAGGAGAAGGGGACCCTCACAGTAACCATAGCTTTAAGCATTACATCTCATTATTTATTTATTTATTTAAATTTGTTGACCGGGAGTGTCCGACTGGACGTGGGTCCATTTTCAGCGGAGGCCCGGGGAGAAAAGCTCCACAGTAAAATAAACAGACAGTAGTTACATTGGATTACATAGTGATTAACAATTTAACACAGAAATTACTTACAACATATTTACAGATGAACATAGTACATCAGTAGACAACTAGAATCTTTATCTGTGAAGTACATAACAGGCATTAACAAATGTAACAATGAGAAGTTCCTGCTGTATAATAAGTACTAGGCTTATGAGCATCTGAGCTTGCTATCATCAAGGTAGTTAGTGGAGGTGAAAGAAAGGTAGTAGTTGGATGGGGTGGATGATATTAGAGTGGGAGTTGCAAGGGCATTATCACCAAGGTTTCCCTGGCTTGAGTTGACATGATACAATAAATGGTCAGAAAGTGATCCTCCTCTGGGAATAATAAGGCACAGTCTTGGACTGTAGCTTCAATATATAGATTTTACTTTGGAGGAATGACTACTATCTCTGGTTGGTAAAAGTATGAGTATATGCTTTAAAAAAGTCATATGATTATCTCTGTTTTGTGATTTTCTGAGTTACTCCTATGATAAGGAAATGCAAAGATCTACTTGTTATGCAGGACAGTTACAAGCAAGTGTTACATAAGTACGGCAAGGAGTACAGTTCAAATAATTATACATTATACTAGAAAATATTCCTTGAAGTTGGAATCCTGGGAAACTGTAATGGATACATGGAAACTTACAGATGTATCTTGCATATCTGATCACCACAGCCAGTATGCTTTAATACTAGAAAAAGGGTAAATGTGGCCAGCACCTACAGTAATTCATACTTTACAAAGGCACTGAGGTTCCCTCAGGTCAGGACTTGTGCTCAAGATTCTACATATCTGACTTCCAAGATGGCTGCACATTGAGTAACAGCTGAATTCTAGCTCTCCCAGTCTGAAAACAGAAACTCAGCAGAGAAGGCCAGTGGTCTTTGTGTTTCTGGGTAAATTTCAGTAACTGTTTAGAAAGTGCACCACCTGAATGTCACAAAAAAGAAATACAGAGGACCTGAAGGAAGATCCGCTAGAAAAGGTGAGGAAAAAACACCGACTGGGAAAAGTACTGCAGCTGTTCAGCAAATATCAGTGCAAGCTCCAGACAGGACTTCCAGTAACCTAGAGGAAAGCATATGACAACTGCACACAGACCTGGTTAACATAAATGAAACACTGATAGAGTATATCAACTCAAACAACAAAGGGCTGGAAAAAAATGGAAGCAGCTTTAAACAAATATTCAGATGAGGTGATAAAATTGCAAAAATAAGAGATCAAAATGAAGCAAAGGTTGGCTGAATATGAGACTGCTCAAGAAGAGATGGTTCAAAAAAAAAAAACCAGAATTAAAGGACAGAGCACATAGGGAAAACCTGAGATCTTCAGCTGTACCAGAGAAGCTGGAATGAATAGACTATTAATTTTATGAAAGCACAAATAAGCAACTGGACTGGTATTCCACAGCAGGAATTAATTGAAAGGGCACATCTTGTATATGCTTCAAAGCTGGCTATGAGAAAGCAACTTAGTCCTTTAATAGTAAAGATGCAAGCATACCAGCAGAAAGAGTTGATTCTGACAAAACTGTGGCAGAAGGACAAGTGGGAGACAGCAGATGAAGGACATGCTAAGGAGGAAATACAAAATTTCTTACTGCAAAAAGTGAGCTGTGAAACAACTTCTTGTTCTTTTGGTAATAAAGACCAGAGAGAGACAATGCCAGTGAAATCTCTTCCAATGTTTCAAAGGGAAATGCTAGACAGAAAGAAGGGAGCATGAGAGTTGACAAGAAGAATTGAGAGTTCATTGAACATTAAGATTTGGGAGATGGAGATGAAAAGGAATAAAACCAGTAACTTGAAAATTGACAAATGTGGGATTACAAAGCAATAATTGTGTTTGTGAAATATGATAGAACAAGAAAATCTGAAAATATTGGACTTTTTTGGATTTTGTTGGACCTGTGGAGGACTCAAGTATATGCCTTACTTCATGCCATTAATGTTCAGAAAAATACTTAGGGGAGGGGAAGAGGAGAGAGAGAAAGCTAACTGTAAGTAAAACAATTTTTTTCTTAATAGTGCTATTTTTTTATAGTGTATGATTTTCTTTGCATGATGTAAAGTTTTCTCAATTGTTTTTAAGCATAATGAGGAAACTATAAACAGGTGCTCCTTTTTTCTTTCTCCCTTCTTCTCTTTTTCTCTTTGTTCAGTTTTAAGAAATGTAGGCACTGCAATGTAAAAAAGTCTGGTTAAAAGAGTATGACAAATAAATTGCTTTTTATCATTCTTGCATGTGGGAATGACTGCATTAAAGCCTTTAGAAGGAAATGAAATAAAAAAGGTGATGTATAACCAATCTACAGGAAATTCCCAAGGAATAGATGACATTCCTGTGGAAGTTTGGAAGCTTGGACAGAAAATGATAAAGATGTGGAAGGTTTTGTCAAACAGTAGTTTAAGAGCAAGAGATGTACCAACATCTTGGAAGAAAGCAATGATAGTTGTAATACCTAAAGAGTCCAAAGATCCATCAAATCTAGCTTCATGCAGGTCTATGTCAGTACTAAATCATTATTATAAAGTGTTCATATCTATAATGGCTAAAATAATGACAAAAGTGATGCCAAAACTGATTGATATGGATCAGTGCTGTTTTGTGGAGGGGTGGCAAACATTTGATAACATTAACAGAACATTGATGATCCAGAGGGAAGCAGAATGTAAGAAGAAAACTCTGTTGTTGGTGGGTTTTGATGCAGAGAAAGCATCTGACAGAGTAAGCTGGGATTTTATGAACAGGACAATGGAAGCATTTGCATTCCCGGATATATGAAGGACTGAAGGTGAAAACTAAAGTGGGTGGGGTCCCCTCTGATAATTTCTCCTTGAGCAGAGGAGCCAGGCAGGTGTGTCCTCTTTCCCCTTGGATATTTGGACTGCAGGGTAGAGATTGCCTTCCCTATCAAGGATTGATATCAGTGTATAGGCAAACAGAAAGAAATAGGGGATTCCTAAATGAAAGACCAGCACTGGTAGAGTTTTAATAGAATCTAGAACAGAAGCTGGCGTTAAAAGAGGAATAATTAGTAGTGCATATAAAGTATTACATGGTAACTATAAGAATCAATCAAAGGAGGTTAGAAAGGACTGAAAAGAGAGAATGAATATGCAAGTCACAAAGAAACAGTGGGGGGTATATGTATGTCTCCCAAATATGCAACAAAGTCTAGAAGATTTAGGATTTTTGCTTGGAAATGTTTACATAGATATTTTTATACCCCAAACAGACTCTGGAAAATTTTCCTCAGGTAGACAGCAAATGTTGAAGGTGTGATCCGGAAGAAAGAAGTAATTAGAACATATTTTCTGGGAGTGTAATGAGTTGGCAGTACTGTGTCAGAGATACCGGGTCAGGAAATTGGTGTAACCAGGGAAATGATTTTTCTGAGCTATGATAAAGAATTGGAATTGCCTAGACATAATAAGGCCCTGCTGAGTCTATTTATGGTGGCTGCAAGAAAAGTAATTACTAGAAAATGGAAATCAAAGTCTAAACTATTTGTAGTAGAAGTAGTGAATATAGTAACAGAGATAAAACAAGAACTGGAATATTTAAAAAAGGGTAGGAGCAAATTACATAGGAAAAATGGGAAATGGGGAACAATATATATGGGGAGAAATGAGATTTAAAAGAAGGCAGGACTTGAAAAAACTATGTAATGTTTGACTGACAATGATTAGGTAGATTATAAGTGATGTATAATGTTTGCAACTAGGATTATGTCAATATGGTTTGCAATGTAAAATGCTTGAGCTGGGATTATGTCAATATGGTTTGTTTTCATCTATATAAATGTATGACTGTCCATTTCATAAGTGATAATTTAAAAAAACATGTTTCTTCTTTAAAAAACAAGATTTTATATATCTAAGAGATTAGGAATATCTTAAATGAAAATACAAAACCAACTAATATGAGAATCTTTTGTTTGCCCTACTTTAAAGAAGGTTAAACTAAAAGGGTACCTATCTGATCCTTTGAGCTTAGAGACCAGGAGAGAGAATGGTCTGGATTATAGACTAGATCTTTATTGTATGTCTCTGCTCCATAAGATGAAATATCCAGGGGTCTGCTATAATGGCTGCCCAGTAGCCAACATAAAATAAGGACCTTTTCATTAACACTTAGGACACAGAAATGGATGATACTGAAGTACAAAGCCAACAGACAGTTACACAAAGATCAAAGTCAGAACTTTAGTGTTAATTCTTAGAAGAAAGACTCTGTTGTGCTTGTGCTGTTGCCGAATTATCTTCTATGTCTGGGAGTGATGGCATTGCTTTAATGGAAGTAGGGTTGCTTTTCTGTCCTTTCCTGAGGTCAGCTGGACTGGACATTTCACTAAAGAGCTGTAAATGACAAAATACGGGAGGCTTGCTACCTCTACATGAGCACCTTGCAAACATGTTCTGCATTCAATAATAAAACTCCACATGGCTTCCATTCCATAAAGTACAGTAAGAGCATGTCACTTACTGATTTAACTTTGGTTGCTGTATCCTCCATCAATTGCCATTCTGTTTCTTTCTTACAAAACATGAATTAGCACTCCTCATTATTAATCTGCAGGAAATCCCAATATGTAAACCCAATAATGTGTCTTTAAAGAAAGCTCTAAAGCAGTGCACTGAACCTGAAGAGGTTTTGGAATACCTAATCTGCTCTATATTTTGCATTGCATGCTATGATCTTCCACAGGGCATCGTAATATTAGGCAATACCTCCAAAGCTGATTATCACTACAATAACCACATTCACAACTGCAGATATCCCCTAGCCCCTGCTATCCCCTACTAACCAACTTATGCGCAACACATAGGTTTAAGTATCTTAAGTTTTGTCAGAGATGTAGTGATATATTTGCACTCCCTGCTCTTCTTTTTGCCATAAAGAACCCTGGAAGAGTCTCCATTTATAAATGTCTTACTTAATAATGTATAAATAAGCCTACACACCTTAAACTGTGACAGGATAGAACAATTTCTTACATTCTGCACAGCACTTGTTAACATGTTACATTCTGCCGTAAAATTACAGAAACAGCATCTTCTACCCTGTCAAGTTAACATACAAATGACTAAGGGTATGCCAATTGTAGGGAAATAAACTGCAAAACAGAGGATACAGATTACACAAACAAAATGTCCAAAGCTGGAAAATGTTTTTGATTAATAAGTGAAAAAAAATGAACACCGTACATTGCAGGCATTTAACAGCACTCAAGGTTATATAGATTGTGGTGAAAGTATACATACTTTTGTATGCCTAAATACAAATAAAATGTATGTTTTGCTTCATCATTTAGCAGTTCCAGCAAGACCAACAACTAATAATTTAGTCTGTGAAGGATGGACTTAGCAAAGTCCATTTGGTCAAGACTGAAAGATGAAACATGAAATTCAGTGAATGCTTTTAACAAGGGAGGTCTGTGCTCTTAAATCTTTAATTAATATAACAAACTCTGAGACTGCAAAAGTTTGGAGTAAGTTATAAACCCTTCAGTCAATTTCCAAATCTGTGTTTCTGTCTTTGACAAAGGAACTTCAGAGTTTTCGTCCTCAGTGAACCATGACACTCCTTTCAAAGGGGTATGAAACTATGTTTCTCAGAAAAGAGAAGTGAATTTCTTTCACTGTGTATGTATTTTAATTCATGAATATATGAATCAGCCAGATAACTTGACTGGTAGTATATACAGATGGACACTTCCCAGAACTCTGTAAATGGGTAGTAGCATGTCTTAAGAACTTGTGACCAACAGGTTTGGAAGTTAACAAACTTCTATATCTTCTTTCTTGACCACTGATAAGGGAAGTGGGATAACTCTGGACACAGAAACCAAGGACTTCAGCCTCAAAACAAATTTTAAACTTGGATCTACCATAGAGAGGCTGAGGTATCTTCCAACCCCCTGTAAGCTGTCCTGTGACAGCAGTCTCTGTGAAGAATGGAAAATTTCACTGTGTCCATTCTAGCTTCTGCTCTAATGACATAAGACTAATTCTCTGTCCTTTACCTACATCAGTTAATCAATAGTGTGTGCATGTGCCTGAACTAATGATGGCTGAAGCATCAAACTTTGTACTGATATATGCTTGTGATGCACCACAGGATACCTGCCTAGCAGCAAGATGTGTACCAGATGTCGTCACAGACTGCAGCAACTTTAGTAGGATATTTGATGGAGCTCGCAAAGTGGCTGCAATAAATATATTAACAATATCACAGTCACAGGAAGGCATGTTGAGGAAGAGTTCTTTAAGTTCTTGACAAGATCCTGCTGATAAGGGGACACATGCCATCTGGGGACAAGAAAATACATCTTTGGGTCTAAAACAGCTAAGGCCTGGGCAGTGGCAGAAGGTGGTACTGAGGCTGTTGTACCATGATGTAGTATCCCATACTCAATGTTAATTCTTTGAATTTCCATGCAGAGAGGCAAAATTAAGGTTTTGTTGTAGTGGAGTTCGCTTATTTTCAAGACTGCTTGAATACTTGGGAGATTTTACTTTTCAGAATATCTGAAAACAGTCCTGGAGTATGAACACTACACTACAAGGCTGAAAGTCAGTAACTCTTGTTTTGTTAAGAATTTCTCAGAAAGGCTCTTCTTTTCATTTAAATATATACTCATGGAAACACTGATGGGTCCCAGTCATGGAAACACCCACGGGTCCCACTCATGGAAACACCCATGGGTCTCAGTCATGGAAACAACTATGGGTCCCAGTCATGGAAACACCCACGGGTCCCAGTCATGGAAACACCCACGGGTCCCAGTCATGGAAACACCCACGGGTCCCAGTCATGGAAACACCCATGGGTCCCAGTCATGGAAACACCCATGGGTCCCAGTCATGGAAACACCCATGGGTCCCAGTCATGGAAACACCCATGGGTCCCAGTCATGGAAACACCCATGGGTCCCAGTGTGAGAAATTGTACCCTGGCTCTGGTAGCAAGTACAGTTATTCTTTACTCTTAAGATCAATGTTCTTTTTTCATCTGTGATGACAGAAATAAGATTTTTAATGGAAAAATAAACTTTAGGGATAGTAATTTAAATTAAAATATATTTTTTTTGCCCAGAAGAACCAAAAACAACACCAGCTATATTCATTCATTTCTGCAGGAGGGATATTCTGCATTGGAATGAATATCTGAAGTCTTAACATACTTTCTGCTAGTCAGGTGTCTCCACGTTAAACTACATAGAAATGTAACACTACCTATAAGTTAGGGGCTGGATATTCTATATACTGTGCAGGGACACTGCTCTAGCACTGCAAAAGACACTTGCATATTTAAAGCATTTTTCCAGCAATAACAAATATATTTATCGTCAACTTTTGCAGAGAAATAAGCAGACATCTACTATCAGTAAAAATATGCCTCCCAATTTTGCATGTAGTACATAAGCTAAAACTATTTATAACTTACTATATTAATGAAACCACTGTATAAACCACTGACCTATGTTTTTTTTTATATGCTGCTGTTATTTTTTTCCCAAGATGTGATGTATCTTTATATTGTATTTATAACTCAACTATCTTCCTTTTTTTGCATTAACAATGTTCATATGTCTGTTATGTACCTGGAGCTTTTCTCCCTGGGCCTCCGCTGAAAATGGACATGTATCCAGTCGGACTCTCCCGGTTAACAAATGTAAAATAAATAAAATAAATAAATAAATAAATTTTTCATCGTCAACTTTTGCAGAGAAATAAGCAGACATCTACTATCAGTAAAAAGATGCCTCCCAATTTTGCATGTAGTACATAAGCTAAAACGATTTATAACTTACTATATTAATGAAACCACTGTATAAATCGTTACGTACATGTCAGAATAACTTTAATTCATAGCTGCAGTGCAATTTAGAGTTCCATGCTGATGCATGTAAAATGATTACTGGTTCCTTAGGTGATGGCCTGGGGATGTGAATACATGGCAGTTTGGAATACATGAATAAATAATGCATCACTGAAAAAATATGGTACGTGCATTATTCAAATTTTGATATTTACAATGAGAAGCACAACTAGGCAGTGTATACTGTATGATAATCTACCAACCTGGCAAAACCACTTCTGTCATCTGATTTCTAAAGTTAAAACAACTAGTACTTCTGCTGAAACATTGTAAAATCAAAAACTCAAGTAAATGTTTTTCATGCATCTGCTTTAAAGGTAAAATGGATTACTTTCTCTTTTTCTGCCTTCTTGTGGAAGAGATATAGAATATTATATACATCAGGTAAATGTAGCTCCTTAATAATTATGTAAATTATATGCAAATAAGGAAATAGAGACACTGAAAAAGCACTTCTCTAGTCTCAAAAAACTCCAGCTTTACTCCGTTGCACATCGCCTACTCAGAGGCGATCTCTGCCTAACATACAAAGCTATGTCAAACCCAGAGCTGTTGGACATGCCCCACTTGAAGAAATCTCAATCCCTCCGAGCTACACACTCTAGGGACCTAAACCTAGTCACCACAATAAACAGAACATGTTGGAGGGATAGATTCCTGTCCCAGAGACTTCCCATACTCTGGAACAGACTACCTATCAATGTCAAACAGAGCTCCTCATTAGCACTCTTCAAGGAAAATCTTGATGATTGGATGGGAGATAGGAAATTCACCCCGGGGGATCACTTCTGTGGCTCTGCTCGACAGGGACACAGGAAAATAATTGTCCTGGGTGGCGAAAGCCAGGGTACATTTTTGGCTAGGCTTATATAGGCCCTAGGGCCAACAGCCTTGTACTCTCCTATGAACCTATGAAATATTGGTGAGGTTACTGTCCATTCCATCAAGAAATACCTGGAGTAATGCCTCAGTGGAGATGCTATCTAGAGGGTATGAGTTATCCAGATTAACCATACACATTTCTACTGCTTTTACCTTATTTCCCAAAACTGAATTTCCTATTTGCTTATATGACTCGGTATAACATGTATGAAACTATTCATGCTCTCAGAGATCCTGGTCAGCTTTATGCACACTTTTCCTTACATATTGTTTAAATGTCATGTGATTAATCAAGAAGTATGTTTATTACCAAGCTGTACTAATCCCTCAGTCAAAAATGAAGAGAGTGGCAAAGGCATAGGCTCTCTGGCAGGTATGTAATAAAAAGTGCCTCACTTTTTTATAGCAGATGAGATCCAAAGATTGAAGAATGATCTTTGGATTTTCAGACATCATCTGAAATGCTGAATGCCTGAATTTAGAGTTGCCCTTAGCAGTTGAATCTGCCCAACTCATGACAATTAATTGATAGTACCCTACTTTTGGAAGTCTACCCTTCAGAAGGTATGCACCCACTACAGCATGCCCTGGGATCTGTTGACAACTTGATTATGGCATTGAGATGTCCCAGCATTAATTGAGCCTCTATACCTTGTACAAGTAGTAGCCTTCCTGAAAAGCTTGTAGGAACAAAAATAATTGGATGACTGCATGTGACATATGACTGCATATGACATATGACTGCATGTGACATATGCCTACATGTGATACATAACAAGAAGTGGTAGTGGGGTGCATGGAAGACTATTTGGACATGTCCATAACAGATCCACAAACATCACAATGCACAACACACTGACTTTCACAAATTGAGAAAATAAAAATTTTATGTAGTGAGACAATCTCCCTGCAGCTGCACACCCCCTGCATCTCTAAACATACTAATTCTAAGACTGCACAGCCTTAGAAGATAGAGGTTGATCGTTACCCCACAGTTCATAATCTCACTATCTATTCTTTTTGTTTAAATAAGAATTGATTAAATCTAATTGACGATTCCTGTTTTGATGCAACCTGGTGAATCCAACTCCCTGTATCCCATTTTGGACTGGATGACTGTTTCTTGCAGAGTGGTTGTTCACCAAATATGGGTTATCAAGATTATGGTTTGTGAATGTTTGTTAAACTATTAACTTTATTGCAAAGTCAACAGTGTCCCTAGGGATGATTAGGTCGGGAAGTCAGGGGTTTCAAGTCACCTGCATGAAATGGGTGGGTCTGAGTGGAGTAAAAAAAGTTTTTTTTTTAGAACTGTTCTTTAGGTGATTGGCCTTGGCCATTTGGTCTCTATTCAAAAATCTTTTAATAATTACTCTTTTAATAATTACAAATACATTTACAGCAACAAGTACGATAGTGATTAATATGAAACTGCAGCTTGGCCGTTATAAAGTTAATAGGGAGACTCAAGAGGGTCAAGCAGTCTTTATATACAAATACATTCTGTAATTCTAATTAAAAGTAATATATTTTAATTTCATGGGTAGTTACGAGGTACACAGTCTAAAAGACCACTGAGGAGGCTACCTAATGTTTCAGCTGCCCCGATGCACTATGTGGTTAAGGGATTTACCCACAGTCACAAGGTAGGCAAAAGGAGGCTGAAGGACTCAAACTATGAACTATACCTTCATCCATGTCCATCACAGTCTCACAGTAGTGTTGAAGTGGAGACTGAGGGATTCAAACCCAGTGCTTTAAGATAAATATTTTTTAACAACTTATAATCTCATATCCTTAAACACCAATGCTATACTACCAGTTCTGAAAAAAAGTATTAATTGTCTCGACTTCTAAAGAAAATAATATTATCCATTATTATTAACTTGTTTGTGAATTTCTCAGATATATGCTCTTTCAATTAAGAAAGCTGTAATGTGCACGATGGCTGTCTAAAGAATTGTCTAGGACAGATCCATACTCGGCACCTTTGTTTCACTACATGGGACTTTCCTTGTTTTTGGTTGGGTAAATATAAGCTTACAGACAAAAGCTGTCTTTAACTGCACAGCAACATTCTTCTTTATTTAGACTTTATCACAGCACATATTTTTAATTTTGTATACAAGACTGAGAAAGGCATCTCTGAGATGCATGTCTCAACCACCATGAAGTATTAGGCTAAATATGATTAACTGGAAGTAATAATGACTAAATTACTACAGAAAGAGATAAGTGATTTGGTAATGAAGGATACTGCAGTGAATTCTTTATCCTCACAACACAATCCTTCATTGGCATTTATACAGTAAAGCTAGATTAATTAAAAAAAAACATTTGGATAACACTGGAAATATTCACTGATACGATATTAATTTCAAGGCATAACATAACAGACAAGCAGGCAGTAAAACTGCAATGAAAATAAATAAGTAAAATGAGTTCAAAATGATTACCTTGAAGGAAATGAGAGGAAAGGGTATATCTGCAGTGCAATGAGAAAATACAGCTTTAATGGCTTTTCAAAGAATCAGCACAAATATTATCAATTGTTTCAATAATGAGTGCGCAAGGGTACCCCTAGGCCTAAGGACAGTAGGCATTAGACAGAACACATATGCAGGAACAGCTCAATATAAACTGAAACAGTTCAGAAGCTGCTGTCTGGGGGGGGGGGGGGGGATCATGCTACAAAGAAGGAACAGGGATGTGTTGGACATGAGAGGTGATGGACGGGATGTACAAAATGAGAAAAAAATTCCCCCCACTGAAACTATCATTTTTTTTCATGTTTTTATGCTATGTCATGGTGTGTTTGAACACAAATCTGTAAAAATTACTGTGGTGACAGAGGCAAAACTATAGGTAGGAAGGAAGCTGGTGGGAGTAACATGGAGAAGGGATGAAAGAAACAAGAAATGTGTGTGAAGCAGGCAGAAACAGGATGAGACTGGTTAATTTGGTATTGGGATTGGTATACTGATTAGGAGATAAGGGCCCATAGAAGGAAGTGAGGAAATAAGATGGATGAGCAGTTCACAGAATGCAAAAAGTGGCCTTAATAAGAATGTAATGGCAAATAAATTGGGAGGAATAAATCTGATATAAAACAGTGAGCACATTGTTAGGGAGAGTGTGAGTACAAGTGGCCTGCTTAACCATAATAAGAAAGGGGGTGGAGACGGAAACAAATCTGCTTTGTTGGAGAAGAATCACTATGGTCAGGCCTGGCAGGCAGCACGCTGGCAGGTCAGTGGAATAAGTTAGTCATCTAAAACATACAGCAGACAGAAACAAACACAATAGGTTTTCACCCTAACTCCTATGAGAAGTTGGCACATAACCTCTTGGCTCTTGCCAACAAGTCAAACCCATATAAAAGTATACAAAGTCAGTGGATGATGAAATGAAAAAAGCAGTTTTGCAAGGGGATAAAACCTTGCAGTCCCCCCCATGTGAGGGTTCATCCTCACACTGCCTCTTAATTTTATACATCTACATCCATTTTTTTGTATATTCTTATAACTATGTATGTGCACACGGACACACACACATACATATATATATATATATATATATATATATATATATATATATATATGGATCTAGGATGTTTGCTCGACTGAGCAGACATCTGAATCCATAAAACCCGAACACACTTTAACGAAAGCACTTTTATGGAAAAAGCACTTTCATTAAAGCGTGTGGGAAAAAAAAAACTTCATTTACATTTTAGCAGGGGGGCTTCACCCCCCTGAACCCCCCTACTTTAATATTCTCCCTCTGAGACCGCACTACAGTGGGGAAAACTGAAATTTCACTTACCCGCACCATAGTACAGCCTCGGCAACAGTCATACTTGCGCAAAAGTGCTGCTTCGGTGAATAGCACCTTCGCGCAAGTATGCCCGGCCATTTGGATTTCGGTCGTTTCCTCAGTCGAGCAAACGTCCTAGATCCAGATTATATATATATATATATATATATATATATATATATATATCTATATACACATGCACACACACACACACACACACACACATCAGTACAAAAAACACAAAAACATAATGCTCCAGCAAGAAGTGAGAATTTATTCAAACCTCAGATATTACATATATAATCTGCTTTTACTGTCAGTATATGGTTTCATATGTATATGTGACTAAACAGTAAAGTTTTTTTCCTAAGCTTCGGCAGGGAAGGTGCCTGATGACCTAGTTATGGCTCTTTCATACATTGAGCACTTCTGCCATGACTGCAAATGCAATATCAGCATCCATTTATAAATCTGCAAAATCCTCGATACTTGATAAATTAATACTGGTACTGTAGTTGTGCTCCACTGACAACTGACAATCATGCCCCATAAGAACTTCTGCCTGGGACTGTAATCCACTTCACCCTATCCTAGTCATGCATCTGTCCTATTGCAAAACAGAGACACTCTTGGAAAAAATGCTTCAGACTTATGGAGTAAAATGACGCATACATAAGGAACCATGGCAAATTGTAAAGAATATGCTATTAATGTTTCCTCATCACCAAACGCAAAAAAACGCAGTTTCAGCTAATACCAGTAAACTACAAGGGCACACTTAAGTCTCTTTGAGCTCTGTCCTTTGCAGATGATACAAATGAAGGCTGATTCTGCACTAATCTACAAACATAGCCTACATACAGCACACAATCAAAACATCTAGTAACACTAGTTTATTTATAGAACACAAAGCATTTCACACCAGTAGTTTGCATATGGTGTGCAGTTATAACTGTTTTGCAGCCCAGCCTGTATATAGCACAGAACAGTTTTACTCCAAACAGCAACCTGACAATAGAATAAATAATGAGAATTTCCTCACCACTAGTGTAGATTTTCTAGTGTGGCAGTTTTATTGAAAGAGAAGTCAAAATATAGAAATGATGTATTACAACAGCGAGAGTAAATGTAACTGAACGGAAAGCTTACATAGCAGGAAATTAAAAAAAAAAATTATGCCATCTCACAATGGACTCTACAAATTACAATTGCTACCCCTTTTTACTTTGCATATAGGACAATAAACTGAATATGCTGGCCCAAATCATACAATATTTTTGATAATATACAAAAGATTTATGAACCCTTAATGGAAAACTGCTGTTCCTCTGTGATACCTATATAATTTCAGAAATTAAGCTGACAGTAAAAACATGGTCCACAACCCTTGCAAACTGTTCTAATTAAGCATCAGAGTGAACGCTTTGCATTTTTTTCTGTTTATTCTTCCTGAATCATTCTCAGATACAAATAACTGTTACTAGGAACAACTAACTCCAATCAGCTGCTTAGAAAGCAGCATAGCTGGGCACTTTTACAATACATTCTTGCCTGCATAACCACTGTATTAATCCCCTTAATGTTTTATGAAACGCCTTTCAGTTATCCATAAACAAATGCCAAGTTAGTGCATTTCTTCTTGAAAGTGTTAATCTCTTACTTGACAAGTATGTTTGTATTTCATTATTTATTTATAATCTTGTATTCTGCAGCATAGAAAATTCATGAAATGACAAATCTCTTAACTGAGCTGCTGATCCTATTTTTGTTTGCTTTCACAAAGAAAACATGCATAAGTACAGCACATGAAACAATACAAATTATAAAGACTTACAAAAACAGCATTTAAGAACAGAAATGATTCAAATAAACTCTGGCTACAGTTTAATTTTAATGAATAAAATACAGCATCCAAGGCATACGGAGATGTTTACTAACGAGATAAGGCTTTCCCTGCATATAGTCATGTTGCAAATGTCATAGAAATGAACTTTTTTAACTGCCAGTGAAGTACACTACACTCCATTCAGGATGTAAAAACTCTTACAGCCCATCTATTAGTCCAGTGCTACAATGTGAAAAGAATCAATGCAGCTACAAAAAATATGTAAAAGGACCCATATTTTAAAATATTGTCTGCTTCTAATAGCCACACTAACAGTGCACAGGCTGCATCCAAATCAAGCACTACAAATGTATTTTTATGTCACCAGCCTTGTGCAATGCATCAGAAAAACAGTCTCTATTGAATCTTGATAGCAGAGAGAAAGATGAAATCACTCAGGGGTTTGGATTCTATAATGACTTTTTATAAAAAAAAGGCAAGTACGTTCATATTTTCATATTTTATAATAATCCAATTTGTAATGGAAATGCTTTATGACAGGGATGAAGGTAATATGTACACAGATGTGCACAATATATATATATATATATATATATATATATATATATATATATATATATATATATGCATACACACACACACACATACACACATGGGTCTACTTCTAATGAATGAAAACCCACTTACCTGAATCTCTGAAGACCGAGCCGACTTTGCCGAAACTGCATTTGAATGATCTCTCGGATCACCGATAAGGAAATCTGGGTAAGTAATCACTTGACCACCATGGTGAACTTTGCCCCTTTCCACACTGTAGTGCTATCTCAGAGTTAGTATATTTAGTTAAGGGGGCATGGGGGCACAGCCTCCCACATAGGGATGTGTGGGTTTAATTTGCTTCATTTTTTTTTTTGTTGCAGACAAATGGTTACTTACCCGGAGTTCCTTATCGATGATCTGAGAGTTCGTTCAAATACGGTTTTGGTGAAGTCGTCTCGGTCTTCAGAGATTCAGGTAAGTGGGTTGCCATTCATTAGAAGTAGACCCACACACACACACACATATATATATATGTGTGTATATATATATATATATATATATATATATATATATATATATGTGTATACATACATACATACATATATATATATATATATATATATATATATATATATATATGGGGGGGCTCATAGTATGAGGAGTCTTTAGTTTGGTCACTTGTGGTGCTCCCTTGTGACCACATAGTACACATTATTTTTCTGAAACATGAACTACCCACACCTTGCCAAGGTGTATTTCCATAGTATGCCTTTACATGGTCTCATTTAGGGCTATATGTAAAGCATTATGTAAACTATATAGTTCAGGAAACAAGTGAACAGCATCATTATGTTATTACAGAGAATTTAAGTAGTCACAGCTTCTCTCCTCTAACTACATTATCACTTTCCTTCTGAGATGTCTAAGTGTGCTTAGCAGTCATAGAATAGCACATGCTCAGATTTTCTATCTGTAACTCCGATCCCTACAATATACTGCATCAATATATAGAAGCAAAAGCTAAATGGTAAGTTTCAATGTTTTTTTTCTATTCCCAGCATCCCAAAGCAGCAATTGTTTAAACTCAGTGTTGGTTGGTGACTTTGAAGCAAGGGGGACTGCAGAAAGCAACTGAATGGGTGGGGCTAACTGGAAAGGAGTGGAGCTCTACTATGATTGATCACAGGTAGTGGTCATTGACCTAACAATAAATGGGGTCTGTCACTTTAATCCACAGACTGCTTCACTACCCTGTCAGTATAGCTGCTTCATGGACTGTATACACTTCAGATATCTGACTGTAATTAACAAGGATAGCCTTAGCAGAAATGGAGCCATAGAAAAAGAGGCCCTCCCATTGTACACTGGCCCCCTTTACCTCTTTGTGCCCCTCCCCTACCCTGGGCTCATACTATCTATATATTTTTTACTGCTTTCTTGTTTTTTCACAGTTTCTTTTTGAGCTCCTTTTTTCCTCGATCATTTTAACACACCCTATCTGACCAAGGCCCCATTGGAATGCATATAGAGGAAGTGACTTAATTTAGTTGAGGGTATGGGGCTGTTAAACCTCCAAATATCACAGGATTCTAGATGTTCTCAAGTGCATCTTAAGAGCTTGTTATACCCTTTTCATCCAATGATTGTCTGAACAAAAATGATAAGTAAAGATATTCAGACTTATTTAGTTCTTTCAAGGAAAAATAAGTTGAGCCAAGAGCTTAATGTCCAAAGCTAACAATAAAACACAAACTTTATGAGGAACTGACCAAAACATCAGATAAAAAAATCAACAGAAATCAGAGGCATTCTGTGAAAGTAAGGCAGATGAAGGCACCTATGGCGCCACACATTGCAGTATACAGAATGCACACACATATATGCACATGCACACAGACACACACACACACACACACACACACACACACACACACACACACACACACGGTCATCAGTTACAGGCACTCGTATAACGGACTGTACACCACCAAACTTTAAATACAATCGAATGAATGAACAAATAAACACAGGAATACACCTTCATAGCCAAGTGCTGTTAGAATGCAGTGTGCAACCCACTTTGGCTTCTCCTTCACACGCCTCTCAACCTCAGTTCAAAAATGACTGTGAAAGCTAAAAGACATTGGCTGACAAATGACCAAAATCAAGGACAGCTATTGTTCGTACTAGAATAGCAGGCTTTGCATCAGTATGCCTTATCTAAAGGTTATTAAGCATAAAACACAAACATCTGTCATTATTAAGTGACAAGCCCTCATTCATTTGCCAGTGAAAACACATGCTTTACGAGGAAAAGGCTAAAATATGAGCAAAATCAATGCCATTCTACAAAACAGGATCAGGTGAAAGCAGGCATCTGTGTCCCCACACACTCCAATATACTCACACACAGAAATGCACACAGAAACACATATACACACATAAAATAATGTAACCATCAGTTACAGTTGTGTGTAGGACTGTGACTGTATGCCACATAAAATTTTGATTGTGATCAAATGAATGAATATATACGTAAATAACTGACACACAGGTATGTATCTTATTAGCAAACTGCTGTCAGAATACAGAGTACAACCCCACTGCAATCTCTCAAACTCTTAGTTCATGAATCAAGGAGGAAGGCACGCTAACAAATGGGGCATAAAGGATCA
>NC_056745.1:1335554931-1335602431 GCF_019279795.1 Protopterus annectens
TCAGGTTGGGGAGAGAGGGAATTTATTTGCATCTTCCTTTTTAAAACTCTAAAACTCTAAAAACATAAGGTTTGTTTCTGTGGGGGAAAACAGAAAGTGCAACACATGAAAAATTGAATTGTTCATACTGTACTGTATTTCTTCTGTTTTTTTTTCTGGTTGCCTGAGTTCCGGTTAACTGAGAGTTTACTGTAGATAAGCTATAGATATTTTTTCATTCTGTAAAGCTAGTGCATAGTTGTTTATACTCAGTCTAAAGTGAAGTTAATTCACGTCATGGTTACTTTTCTTTTCCAGCATCCAAACTCTATCCTTCATTTATTTTTTTTAACTTATGTAAGGTCAATGTACATCCTAGAATGCAAGAGGCTGATATTCTTTTAGTCTCTGCTGTTAATGCCATAAACTTCCCAACACATCTACTGAAGGAACTCGTGCACAAAAGCAGATTATGGGACCAGGTTCATACCATCCCACCTATTTCTGTTTCTTATTTATCTTATTTTCTATAAATGCAGCAGAAAAATCAATGTAATAAATAGCAGAATTGCACCTTAACACAACCTGGATTATTTATTTTTTGTAGGAAGAATTTCTTGCTTAATACTTACTTGCCCTACTGGCAAATGTAAAAAAAAAAAACTATCAAACAACACGTGAGAATGCGCATCTACAAAATAATTTCAGCACAATCTAAAAAAAATGCTTCAATTTCTATGGAGCAGTCCAAGTTCTTATTATTAATGCAAGTCAACTTGTTCATCATTAATTTTTTTCCAATAAATGTGTTTATGCTTTATATTTATTTTGTTTCTTCTTCATCATATTCCAGCCATTCATCATGCTTCTAACCCCCCCAGCTGCTGCATGATGCTCAGTTTGCTGTCATGTCTCCTGCTATCCCTGTCCTCCTTTTTGGTTTGATCTCTGATGTAATAATCCTTCACTGTGTGAACCTCTCAACTACTTTGGAGATAGAACCTGTTAGATGCTGATCTAGTAAGACTGCCAGAGTAGGAAGCCATCATTCATTAGGGGATTCACTTTAGAACATTGAAAATCTATAACATTGAAATTCAAAACATTGAGACCAATATCTTGAAAATTCAAAACACTGAAAACTCAAAACATTGAATCCCATAACTTTGAAAATACATAGAAAACCAACATTTTATATATGCCAGCACAACTACATACAGAAACAAATAAAAAACAAACCATATTATACTTCTCCAACTATAAGGAGGGGGCAAGCCGCCCTGTACCCACGCACCCCATGCTACTTAAATATTTATTTATTTATCATTTGTTAACCGGGAAAGCCCAACTTGGAACAAAGTCAAATTTCAGCGGAGACCAGGGGAGAAGTGCTCCAGACGAGATCTGAGATGGCACTACACAACAAAACGGCAAACATACCATTCCATGCTTCATGACTGCCTGTTTAAACTGTAAAAATTCTTTCCTCAACCTTCTCTTAGAAACACTACTTTACTGTTAAAACATTAGACATTACTATACATCTCTGTGATACTTACTGGAGTTTCACAGGTAACCTCAGTCATGTTCCCTTCTTACTTGCTATACTACAACATAATCCATCTTAGTGTAGTGGGATCTCGGAGTGGATATATTTTAAGTAGCAGGGAGCGTGGGGGTGCAGCCCCACATTCGCGAGTGCAGAAGGGCACATCCCCCCTGCTTATAGTTGAGGAAGTGTAATATGGTTTGTTTATTTGTTTCTGTATGTAGTTGCGCTGGAATATAGTACATGCTGATTTCCTATGTATTTTCAGTGTTATGGGATTCAATGTTTTGAATTTTCAGTTTTTTGAATTTTCAAGATTTTGGTCTCAATGTTTTGAATTTCAATGTTATGGGCTTTCAATGTTCTAAAGTGAATCCACACATAGACACCTGGACATCCCCTCTTTCTCCTTTTACCTATGTTAGCTACCTGCTTGTGTGGCTTCTTTTCCCCACCACAGGTCATACCTTCCCTGGAGTTTAAAAGACTCAGTCATATCAACATATTTCCCTTCTGCCAACCCAACGGTGACTCCAAGTGAACTAGCTGTAGTGATATGATAAATAACAGTAATAGGCTGTTAACTAATTAGTGAAAACATGCTAGGATGGCAAGGACACCAATTTTTCACAAAGTATTACAAAAAAACAGGCATTTACATGTAATACAACAATAATATCACCTACATTAGTTGGCTTTAACAAACTCATGTGGAAGACAAAACAAAACAGATTTAAGTCAACTATAACATTGTTTTAAGTATTCTTTTTCCACACCATCTCTTAAATACCAGACAGGTAGTTCCCCTCTCCCTTTTTAACTCCAATATTCAGATATAATAACATTTTAAATTGGTTCTCTTTTCTCCCATCAACCTTAGTGAACAGATGTGCACTGCCTCTGTCCCTCTAACTTCATTCATTTTAACATTCATGGTTAACTCTACAGAGTTCTCTATTTTAGTCTAAAGCATTTTCACTAAACATTATAAGTGTGAGTTGAGTTCATTCATTCATTCTGTATGTACTGACTTTTTACTAAATTTTTGAAATTCATATGATATTTATTCCAGAATAGAAAACAGCTTAGGCACTGGGCTGGAATTTATACCGCCTGCCAATAATATCATCAGCTGAAACCATGCATCATGTGGCATGATGTCCTTGCCAGAACAGTTCTGGATATATTCTAGGTTCTGCTGAAATTTTCTGAAACTACTCTAGCCTCTAAAACAGTGTTATCACCATTCTTTAAATAGTTTGCATTCTACTCCGCTTATTACATAAGACATATAAACAAAACGGAATGAGCTGTAGTTTAGCTGTAAACAGCAGCCACAGTTAAATGTTTTCATTTACGCCTTTAGGTGAAATAGAAGTCACAGGCAGCTCTGCTAATTGCCTACAGAATTATGCCAAGGAAAATATTTTTTTTCCTTCCCCCAACATGAAATCCTAGTTTCAACAAATAAATAATGTCCCGCATGCCTTTCAGTTCATGTTATAAGGCGCATGGGTTTTTGTGGGGACTATGATTTATTTCAAAGACTCATAGGTAAGCATTTGGCAATCAGTCTATAGAGCACTAGAAGCCTAGCCCATAAACCTCTTTCAAAAGTTTGCCTCTTAGCCACAGGGTGGGCAACAAAAAGACAGACAGAGAGACAGTGAGAGAGAGAGACAGTGAGAATTTGAGGTTCAAATATATGCCAAGAGGGTGTATGATAAGATGGTTAATGGTAATTAATGGTAATGATAAGACTTATGCGCATCTAGAATAATTGCCTTTGGTAATCAGATAATCCAATATAAGGATTTCTGAACTATTAGGGAAATGATCAAAAGATAATTATCAATAAAGAGTGCCCATATCATTTATGACAGTAGATTGGAGGGGTGTGTTGCATATACAGTATGATGTAGAAACACTTTGTTTACCAAGATTAAATGTGAAAAAATGCAGTATAGTTTATGTAAAACTATTGTCTTAGAATCTAGATCTAACCCATGTTAGAGCAATTGCAAGTCAGTGGAGAAACAAATAACACCCAATTTACATTCCTCTGCAAATTTAGATAACTACAAGCCAGGAGAATTGACTTAAAGGTCTTAGAAATAGATGCAAAATAGAACAGGGCCCAAAAATGAGCTCTGTGGTACCACTGGTAACATTTTTGCCTTCAGATTTGGTACCTAAGACTGTAAATCACATACGTTCTGTCAGACAACCAGTTAGCTATCCTCCACATGACATAAGGATTTACATTCAGATTTATAAGTTCATCAATAATGCCTGTATACTGTCAAATGCCTTGATCAGGTCCAGATATGTTGTAAGTACTGCATAAATGTTTATCTCTGTTTCGGTGATTTTTCAAAGAAATTATTGCAGTACAAAAAGGCAATACCTACCTTTGATAAAGCCAAATTGATGAGGGCCTGGGATACTGAGATATTTCAATATCCTAAATAACGAAGTCTGGAATAATATGTTCCTCAGCTTTACATATGAAGCTAGCGACACTAACTGGTCCACAACTATCAGGGTCTGTCGTTGGGGCTCCCTTGTGTAACAACATTACAGTGGCTGTTTTTAAGGCTTAAGAAATGTATCTGGTAGAAAGGCTTAGATTAAAGAGATTAAATAGTAGTTCAAATAGGTCATATTTGGTACTGATAAGCAACCTTGGTTGTTTTCAGGGCCCGTGGATGAGATGTTCTTAGTTTCTGAATGGGCTGAGAGGATTTGTTCTATAACAATTATAGGATTGGCTGAGACTGTGGAATAGTTATAACTTTGGGCAGAGGAAAATAGGCACTAAAATTTTCAGCTAAGATGCCAACTGTTTTCTTTGGATTACACTTAGCAGTATTTTTATGAATGCAATCAACACTGTTGACTGTCCATTCCCAACATCCTGACATAAAAGAAAAATGTATAGTTATTTTTATGAAAAACCACAAAACTACTTGCAGATCTTGGGATAAAAGCTCTGTGACACTCAGTTCATGGAGCTAACAGGGCAAATAGTTCTATTATCACAGCTACAACTGCATATAACAATCCATAGAAATGAAGTCTAATTCTGCTTCTGTATAAAAAACTCAGGTTTATTCATCGATGGTAAGCGCTTTCACTTAGGAGCTTCTTCAGACCAAGTAATCCATAGGAACAAAAAACACAAATATATATAGGCACAACCACATCAATCATTCAATTAACTAATATTAAAGCTGCAGACCCAGCACAGACCTATAGCTTAAATGCCTATATGCACTTGAAATATAAAAGAAGTCTCCTAATAATGCCCTGTCTAAACATGGAAGAGGGAGTGCAACACACTTTTAGATTTAGGGTTATAGAAGCAATAGGGTTGAGTGTAAGGGAGGGAGACATTAGAACATATACTGAGTATAGAGAAACACGTTGGATCCTCATTTTGAAAGCAGATAGGGGTAAGGGCTTAAATGAGAGAGCATCAGTTAGACCTTGTTTGAAAAGGAGAAGGTTACATAAATAAATAAACACTGTGGTTTGTATGTTGTTTTAACATGTAAGTTATGTACTTATACATTTTGCGCTATGCTATGTTGATGTTAGATATTTAATTATTATATTATTAGGTTTTTGTCTTGAAATATATTTTAAGTGCATACAGGCATTTAAGCTATAGGTCTGTGCTGGGTCTGCAGCTTTAATATTAGTTAATTGAATGATTGATGTGGTTGTGCCTATATATATATATATATATATATATATATATATATATATATATATATATATATATTTGTGTTTTTTGTTCCTATGGATTACTTGGTCTGAAGAAGCTCCTAAGTGAAAGCGCTTACCATCGATGAATAAACCTGAGTTTTTTATACAGAAGCAGAATTGGACTTCATTTCTATGGATTGTTATATGCAGTTGTAGCTGTGATAAAAGAACTATTTGCCCTGTTAGCTCCGTGAACTGTTTATTTTATTAATAGTTATTTTTAGTTTCAGTGACTGTTTTTAATTCATATTCTTCCTAATGGTACCTGTACCTGAAGCTGTTTGAAAGTTTGCTTAGTTGTGTTCTTAAGGTGGTGAGAATGAGACCTGTTATGAGCATTAAAAGATTTCTTTCTCTTGTTATTTTGTGTATTTATATGGGCATTCCACCACAAACAGTTGTTTCTAAATTTCTGATTATATTTGGTATAGACAGAGACTACTTTATCAATGAAACACTAAGTGGAAGAAGTAGTAGTCAGATGGCTTTTGCAATTGTGCCAGATGAAAGAGGATTACAGCTGAATTTATTTCTCTCATCTAGTAACTGTTCTATTTTGAGAAGTCCCTAAACTCAGGCATTTGTTGGGCATACACTATCACTTTTAAAGGAGAATGTTACTGATTTATAGTCAGATTTAACAAGGGAACATGAAACACATAGGGTATGCAATATGGGGACATACTTCTGAGGACATCAAGAATATTTAACTATTTGTACATGGGAGTTAGTACTTATAATGTCGAGAAAGTGCCAGCCATTGGTAGTGTAGGTTGGGCAGTTCATTGAATGATGGTTAAAGGCCTCTAGTATAAAGGTGCTTGGATTAATAGGGATTAGGGCTAAGGCATTAGGGTAGCTGTTGTGGTGAGTAGGGGAAATGTAATGTGCACTTCGGCTAGCAATGAAGTGGTAGTTAATCTTGTTTATGGTGAGCTGGACATTGAAGTGTTCAGATTTGGGAGCCTGAGGAATCAGTCGGAGATGACATCTTTGACAAATAGTGATACTCCCCTGTAATTGCTAGTAGGTTTGAAGTATGTGATGGGCAATAAACCAGGAAAAGGGTGAGTGTTTTCTCTGATTTAAAACCATGTGTCTGTAGCTACACATATATGAATGTATTCACATTTCATGATGGCCTCAAATTTGGACATATATATTTTTTAAGATTCCTGCTACTTTTTTAAGATTTCAGCAGATGGATTTTGAGTAAAAACGGAAGAATGCAAGTGGAAAAGGCTTTAGCCAGAATCCAAAAGCCATGGTAAGAGAGGTACAGACCAACTCTTGTCTTTTGAATTTCAGCATCATTCTTGCTGATGGCAAAATACAATGTAGACTGATGTCTTTTCTGCATCAGACACATGCATAGCAAGCTCAGTGATATCCTTCAGTATGTCTCTCTGGGTTGTGCACCTCAGGTCATTCACCCCCAAATATACCACTATCCGGTAATAATCATATTTGTCAGGATAGTAGACTCTAACATTACTTCCTACATTCCATTTCCTGACTCTAGAAAGTCAGCTAGTCATCACCCTATTATTATCCAATGAGGATGGTGTCTACATGCCTGACAATAAAGTCACCTATTATTAATACATTATTGTGAATGTTTGCAATTTCTTCAAACCAGTTACTCTTACAGGTATGTGTATTGTCTGTGGGCATGCGCAGTTAAAGTGGGTATACTGCGGTATGACCTAATGTCGGAGGTTTCCTGGTATTTAGTCCAGGAGGCTTAAACAGTGTTTTGTTAACAACCTCAGCATAAATTGGTATAGCGGAGGTGCTCTGCACTGTAGGTGTGCATGCTGTGCTTACCTGTTGTAATTTGAGATGAGAAGGTAGGCTCCAAGTATTGCAAAAACTTAGACCTTTCCCATACTGAAACATTGTGAGGTAAGAATAAGGGTTTCCATTATGTATAAAGAGTTTCTGGTGAGCATACAAATTTAGGCAGTAAGCAAGAACAAATTATTAGTAGGTTCATGTCAGGAATTTTCAAATTAAGCTCACAATTGCATACAAGTGTCCAATGGGGGTTGGGAGGGTGGCTTAATGGCTTAGGTGTTTGCCTTACAAACACAAGGTGCAGGGTTTGAGTCTCACAAGAGATAACTGGCTAGGCTTAAAATGGCTCGCAGGGGCAGTTAGCCTAGTACTAAACTATGAACCTATGAACCTATGAGATTCGTTAGGCCTTTTGGATGTCCTTGATTCAGGCTACATGCTAATCTCAAAGACATGGCACTCTTTACACATAACTGAGTGGATTTTTATGAGCATTCCTGCAAAACATTATGACCTAATCAGGACAGATTGTTTTTACTAATGACTAAACTTAAGACCGTAGTACACATTTGTGTACAACTTTTGTAAAGATATAATCGATCATTTAGGGGAAAAAAATTGGCAGCTTTAAAATGCATCTATTTATTAAGGGTGGGGGTGGGGATGGGAGCAATATTTGGACAGCTGTATACTTTTTTTTTAACATGCACCAGTCTGGGTGAGCAGCAATACAGTGCTGAGATGTCACATTCCTGCTCCCCCACAGGCATTATGCTGATTCACCCCACAGCCGGTAGCTTATAAAAGTATATGTGTAATACTCTAAAATGCCTTACACCAGCAGTCTTTTATTTTAATTCTACAAAGCCAAGTAACTAGATCAGACAAATCTGGATGAAGAGGAGAGTTGCCCAGGTAATACTGCCCACAGTCAGACCAAAATTGTAGAGGTATTCATCAGGTGTTGCTAGACCTTCTCAATTTCTCCAGTTGGTAACGGTTTCTCACTTGTACATCTTACAGTCACTCAATTCATATTGCCAGTCTCTCAAAATGTAGTAGCTAACGTCATCCTCTTTCTTGAAAAACAAAGTCTTAGGATAAAGTATTTTAAAGACTAAAAATGAATCCTTCCTGGATTGATGTAAGCTTTGCAAAATTTCATAACGGTTGCAATTTTCCTCCTGAAAATTTAATGCAGCCACACGTACATAATTAGGAATAGTACTAGTTATGTTCCACATATTTTGTGTACTACTGTTTATCAGCATACAAACACTATGCAAAACTGGGCAAATGCTTTAGGTTTTATTCACAAGATTCATTGTGTTTATATGTCTTTACGAATTACTCTGTACCCAAAAATCACAATCCTCTTCTGTAATATCACACTCTGTTGAAAGCAGTGTAACTGCAATGGTTCAGTCACTGTGTTACTACTTCCTACATGGAGAAGACAACAGACTCAGACAAACTCATAAAAAGTTACATAACTGGAGTAGTATGCGGACTTAAAAGAATACACAGTGTTGCACACTTAAAGAGGTACATATCATCAGATAGTTCAGGCAGTAGATGGGTACATGATGAGAGGGCCATAAAACATGACAGAGTTCAAGGAACGTGCAGGTACCAGGCATGATCAGACGGACATATTACATAGTACAGTATAACATAAGTTCTGCTATGACCTTTCAAGCTACAGCTAGATGAGCTTACAAAATCAAAAACTAAAGCATTTATTGAAGGGGACAAGTGCAAACTGAACTACATGGGGAACAAACCTCCTACACCCCAAGGTTATATATACCTATTGGACAGCTGCACAAACATGAATGGAAGACGGTCTCACAAGAAAGAAATTGCTGCTGGCACACACATACACATCACCATCAGTAATTTTCTATGAAAAGCGCTGATTGGGGTGTTTAATGATCGCCGAGTTAACCCTCCCCCCCAGTCATAAGCTTATTCAGTCAAAGCGCAGTGAGTCATAGGAAAATTCATAATATAACCTAACATAACATAGTACAGCAGAAAACAATATAATGCAGCATAACATAACACAGTATGCCAAAGAACAATATAGCATAACATAGAACAGCACAGAATAAAATTATAAAACATAACACAGCATTATATAACAAAACATAGAAAACACAGAATAACACAATACAGCATTATTAGATCACGTCTCAGTAGCTGAAAGTTTCTCGAAGTACTTTCTTGAAACTGCATAAAAATTCATTCTCAGTTCCCAGAGGTGTAGCTGGCTCAACCAACGCCCTGTGCTGGTTCAATGAAGTAGCATCCCACCCCCCCTATTCTTGACTTCTGAAAACTGCAGGACGCCAAGATACTCCTGCAGACAGCTACACGTCCCCCTACTCTTCAACTGAAGAGCAACAAAAAAAAAATGTCTGCTCCTTCTACTGGTACGCCAACCAAGTGACCAGATACAGGACATGCCCTTGTATTGGCAGCATAGCCAGATATCCCCATCGTTCAAGAAAAAGCAAAAAAAAAAGTCTGGGTGGCCACATACACACCCTTTCCCCCTGCTCCAGCTCATCAACAGAAAAGCAAAAAAAAAGAAAAAAGTCCGTGATCAGTTAAGGTACATGGGGCTCTTGAAATGCAAGAGCCAATCACATTCTGTCTACGCTCCCTACACATAACCCTCCTTCCTTAGTTTAACTCTATCAAACGGTTGCTACATTATAGCAAGCCGTTGCTACAGACAGGCCACACACTAAGTGCTACAGCACTCTGAATTTTACTACTAAAATAAAAATTAAGAAAAAAAGAACATTTTTTTAAATGTTTAAACTGTAGCAAATTGCTTGACACAGTTTAAACTACAAATAGAGTAATATAGTGCTCAAGTTTGACCATAAATGCAATATTGGCTTTTAAAAGCTAGTATGCATTAAAGAGTGATCGAGATCAGCCTTTCATGCCTCCACCCAACATTTTGCACCTGGGGCAGTTGCCCCTCTATCCCCACCCTTGCTATGCCACTACCAGCTCCATTCCATAACACAGTACACAGGTCGCACCAAACAAACATTATCACTTTTCATTCCTTACAGTTCATACTTCTGCTGTTTGCAATGTCCTTCATGAAAATCAAACCAGGAGCACAGTCACAGAAATCCTTGCATCGGAATTTTTAGAAGCTATTCCTGCCATTGCCTGCTCAGTCACTGTACTCACTAACTGATCCAACATGGAAGGTATTGTTCCACACTGCTGGAAACAGTCCCATGTGGTCCCCCATTAAAAGGTGCTCTTCTGTTTCCTAGAGCAATTGCTGTTTGATTATCTTACTTACTTCTTCCAGTTTCAACAACTATGGAAAATGTGTCTACAAACAGTATATACAGTAAGTCCAAAAATGATCACATACCCACCACAACTTCAGACCCACTCATGGAAGCAGCAAAGACCTTCTTTACCCAGCTGAATAGATCTCTGGAAAAAATTGTACTGAACATTTTGTAGGATCAGTATTCTTGTCCTTACTGAAAGTGTTTGATTCTGTCTTACATAGCAGACTTATTCTGACTCTTGAGAACAATGGCTACTCACTACGGATTGCTAGATGGTTCAGCAGTTATCTAAAGATCAGGCCACATGGTGATATGGAACTCTGCTACAGGAGAACATGCAACTCACCACAGATAATATCAAACTCATCTTGTACGCAAATAACTTGACAGTTGGCAGCACTGGTTCTATCCCACAAGCCTTCTGAAATCTTCTACAACTATCTTTTCACCCAAATGAGGCATATAAATTGCATGTGTCTGCTCCTGGATACCTTAAAGACAGAATTAATACTTTGTCCCCTAAAACTCCTACAACAACTGCCTGATCCCAGTTTCATCCTGCATTCTCTCTTGGGTAACCCACTTTATATAACCTCACATAATCTCCAACTAAGATGAAGCTGAAACTGCAAATAATTATTGGTGTTAATTGCTAGCTTAATTTTAATTCCCATGTAATTAGCACAGCTGTTAAAATAACCTAATTTTGTTGAGACTATACTGAACTAATTTTTCATAACAGTCAAAGTAAGGATCTCAGCAGCTAGATCCCACTTTCTACCCTCTTTCATGTACTATATTACCTCTTTACTAACTTAGGTTCACCACTTCAAAGCAAACCTGAGCATGCATATTGAATGATTGCAAACCTGAGCATGCATATTGAATGATTGCAAAATTTGATTCTGGGCACAGCAGTTGTACTTGCTACTGTCCTTCTCTGCATGAACTTGTCTGGTGCAGATATAACCAATAGCTCTCTTCTACACAAGTATGCTTAGTTCCAGGGCTTCTCTACTACCTAAACTGCTCATTCCTCTCTAGCATTATTAACTGGAGGGCCACTTCAGAGAGCTTTAGGCAATCGAGTCTCCAGTTGATCCATATTCTCATACCCTTCAATAAATCTGATTACTCAATGTCTTCTACCTCCATTTGTAAAATTTGGAATAAGCTCCCTCTAGAGATAAAAACAAGAAAAGATAAACAGAAATTTAAATCCTTTCTGTCCTCTTACTTCAGTAGCAAATGGATATGCAATTATGGCATCACATAAGAGCTTCATGTCGTTATGAAGCCACCTATACATCAACCTTGATACACTGCCCGCCTTCAGTGCCACTGTTTGGACACTATCAACCTACAATGAGTTATTTTCACTTGCTACACTTGCCACAAATTTGTATCAATATTTGATTCAGAATATTTACTTCATGTAATATATATTAGGGCTATGATCTATATGCATTAGAAGAATTCTGTTTTACATACAACTTAACCGTATAATGTCTGCTTAACTTAACGCGGCCAAGGCTTTTGACATTATTCCCCGTGCTGGTATTATTGAAAAGTTAGACAAACTTAATGTAAACCCCTGTTTTGTCTGATGGACTGCAAACTGGCTATCCAACAGATCCCAAGTAGTTAAAAGTTGCTGGTACCCTCTCTGAATGTAAAATTGTAACTAGTTTGATACCACAGGGATTAGTGCTGGGCCCTCTCCTGTTTGGCATTCATTTTGCAAACATCTAAACTAATATCCCTTAAGTGTGGTTGATCAAGTTTGCTGATGACCGCAAGCTGGGCACTGTTATCCACCAATCAATCCACTGATACTAAACTGCTCCAAAAAAAGGGCTGGAATATACACATACTTAGTGCACTAAAAATGGTTTTAAGCTAAATGCACAAAAGTGAAGCATAACTGTGTTCAGTAAAAAAGCTGTTCCCACATCATATATAAGAAGTGGTACTCCTCTTCAAACAAATACAGACAGAAGAGACCTGAGTACTTAAGTCTACGATCTCTCTTATTCAATCGTCATGTTTCCACCATAGTCAGGAATTCCTTCTATCTGGCCTAGTTAGTTTCCAAAGGAATACCTTCAAGCTCCAAAGAAGTCATCCTACCACTGTATTTTATCTTTATCAGACCCATCATCAAACACAGTATCACCTTTGGTACAATTCCAATCATACCGCTCAACTGGGCAACAAACAATTTTTAACCAAAAAGTTAAAGGTCTTAAATCCTTTAACTTTCCTGATACATTAGCACAACTCTACTTATATTCGGTAGCTTATCGGCTGCTGCATGGTGACCGGTGTCTTGCTTTTCAAGTCATGAAAAGCCCAGGACTATTTGACCTTCTATTTCTTTACAAAACCACTAGTTCTAAAAACAGCAGCACTAGGGACCTAAACTTACATTAGTGAATAAAGACTCGCTGGAGTGATAAGTTTTAAACTCAATGTACTCCCAGCCTACAAGAATATGTTTCCACTATAGGTCAAGGAAAGTAACACTTTGTCTGCCTTTAAGGCTAGTCTTGATGATCAGATGGGGAGGCACAAATTTACATCAAGGTTATCATGCATGGCTCTGCTTCATTTGGAAGATGGCCACTATAAACTACTTGTAAAGGGTGTGTCAAGAATTTTTAACTGTATTTAAACATGTATATGGTTAGTCGTCTTATGGCTCCTCTGATAACTTGCCGAGTATTGATCCTGTGTTCCTACATTTACAGTAACTTGCTGTTTTCTTGTTATTGTTTAGTGCCTTGAAGTAGTCTCTTTGTGAGGCCATTGAAAATGTGACCTCACAGCTAGACATTCCCAGTTACAACTGTGAACAAACAATATCATAGCACAGCATAAATAGCATATATATATATATATATATATATATATATATATATATATATATATATATATATATATAAATTAACAGGCAGTGTGGGGTGAGCACAGCCCTCTGCATGGAGATTGAAGGATGGCTTGCCTCCTGAAAAAAAAAAAATATATTGTTTTTAATTTGAAGTTTTGCATGCTCCAAGGCTGTTTTGGCAGATGCATACACTAAACCAAATCATACAGTTCAGTGTGTTATCAATGTCAAACTTGTTTTTTCTTTGTCATTTTTTTCTCCACCACATTTTTTTATGTTTGATTCTGCAGAATCTACACTTAGCCACTTTATGTTTATATATCCTTTATGTTAATACATTTAAGATGTGCTTACTCAGTATATATGCATGTGTAAAAACTGCTTTTGTTATGTTATTTTATGATATTAATGCAGTATTTTGTTTCCACATCTCCATTTGCATATGCTGGAGCTTTTCTTCACAGACCACCACTGAAAATGGGTCACAAACAACTTGAGCATTCTAGTCACCAAAACATAAATGGGTGAATACAACATAACACAGCTCAGCAAAACAGTATTAAATAATATAACATAAAATGACCAGACATAATGTAATGTAGCACAATATAACATTTTATAACACAACAGTATGTAACACAACAGTGTTCAGCTAGTGCACAGTCTTTCACAAAGAGAAGGGAATGTAGCACACCAAAGTTCAGATAATACAGAAAATACAACCAGATAGATATGCATAACAGTGCTCAGTCAGTATATAACGAAGTATCCACAGCAGTCTAAAACACAACACATTTCAGACTTTATAAAATATGCACTCAGTACAACATGTAACCTAACAGTGTTAGGCCATATATAGTCTCACAGAAGCTGAAAGATCAGGCAGTATGCAACATGATGTACACAAAGCAGCATGTAACACAACAGAGTTCAGACACTATATAACATGCTGAATTCAGAGCAGCATGTAACATAAAACTGTTTAGACAGTATACAAGAAGCATGTGGGTAGCATGTAACACTGTGCTTAGGCAGTATATAACATGATACATTCAGAAAGCAGTATAACAGAGTTTAGACAGTACAAACAAAGTAACATTACAGAGCAGAATGTAACATATCAAAGTTCAGTCGGCAAACAAGAGTTCAAGCAGAATACAACACAGTCCATTCAGATCAGCCAGAGGCATACCAGTGGTCAGACAGCATACAGAGCAGCACATCTAGACTTGTAAGTAACAGAACACTGTTAAGGCATAATACAAAACACAGTTAAGGAGATATACAATTTTTTTGCAGCCAGAGCAGCATGTAACATAACAGAGTTCAGATAACATACAATTCAGTGCAACAGAAGTATGTAACATGGCACTGCAGCAGAAGTAACTGACCCAGTGTATGCAACAGTCAGATCTGTAAACAGCAATATGAATGCAAGCATTGCATGGCACAGGCATATCATGGAATAGTTTTTTTTATTCACACTCTTTAACAATATCCAGCATTTAACTGTCTCTTTTTTAATCTAATTTTTTCTTTCCTACCAATCAGAAATTCTGAATCTGTTTAAGCACTACGAGTCTCATTGCAACTCCTTCATTTGATTTAGCACTCTGTGCTGTCTTGAGTTTATTCCTTCAGATTACCCTTGCAAGATCCCCACACCAAAGGAAGAAATATTTATAATGTCAGAACTAGAACCAGTTAATAAGATGGAATCTTTAAACAGATCAGGGGAACCATGGCAGTGATACAGCTAGTGTTTTTTTTTTTCATACAAACATGAAAGTTGTGCACTTACTGCCAGTTGTATATCTGGATGTCACAGTTATACTCACTCTCCAGCATTCTCTCTTTCTCAAAATGAAAACAAAAAAGGATCATACATAAATTTAGAGAAAAGGAAGTTTACTAAAATTATAAGAAAAACTAGGTAAAACACACAATATGCTCCAGTCACCCACTATGGACTTCCACTGTAATTTCAGAAACTACTTCTAGCATAACATCCTGCCTTCTCAGAGTCCAGCAGTTTGTGCTTCTTTGTTTGCATGTTATTCTCTTTAACCATGGCACATTAGTCCACTACATGGTCAGCTACAGACAGTGCTACTTTCACTGCAGTTCTAGAAACCCCCATCTTTGCTAATCACAACATCCAGTATTTCACCCTCACTTGTTTAATCCTGTACTAGATGGAAGACTCTCTCTGTCTGTTGGCTCCAGAGTCTCTGTTTTCCCTGCTCTGAATGGAGGACTGCACTGATTTGCTTCTGTGGGACTCATCTCTTTCATCATACTGCCTTTCCTTTGCCTGCCTCAAGACCTTATTCATTCCTTTCTAACTGATTCCCTCCTTTTCTCTCTCTCTTTTTCAGTATCCAGTACTTGATGAATAGTATCTTATCACAGCGCTTACCATTTCTTAAGGCAGTTTATTCTGAATGCTAGGCTGCTTAGTTTTGATGATCTTTGTCTTGAATTATAAGTTATGTTTTGTATACTATGCACTACTACCCTTCCACCTACATTGCCTTTGCTGTCCTACATGAACAACTGATATCCTGAGATCTCTGTATCCCAGTTGCTTTCATCTTTTGCTTGGAATCCATTATAGTTACTTGGTCTGGTCCTCCACATTGTATCACTGTTTGTAGCTCTTCCATTTTCTTTCCAAAATCCTGACATTACTCAATATGACCATCCACTACTTCCAGACAGTCTTATCTATTCTGTATAGTATGCTTTTTCCATACCCTTCATGTTTTTTTAATTTGTGAGCCATAAGCTGTGTCACTCTCCTATTCACAAGTATGCCTACCCATTGTACCTTCTGCCTTCTCTGAAGATAGCTGTTCCTTCTATCCAGTTGTTCTATTTGATTGTTGGCCTAACTCCTTCTGCTTGTGCTATCAGTCTGTTCACTAACCTCTTCCATCTCAGTAAAAGAGAATAATCATTCTAATATACATCCGCATTTTGAATTTAAGTAAGGTTGTCTTACCCAGAAAGAGCTGAAGTCCATCAGTGGTATACAGGCCCTACTACTTCTGTCAGGCCTCCCTTCCCCTCCAAGTCACCAATCAGTCCAAATTGCTGCTCATCATTTTTCTTTCTCAACCAGTCCTAGATCTTATCCTTCTTTATTGTATAAGCACTTGAGACCAACTTGTAGCACCTCTGAAAAGACCACAGCACATCCCAACTTTCTGTATGTCCTAGACCATCCTGTGCCTGGTCCGTAATTCCACCCATCAAGTAATTGCTTCTGCTTGTACTGTGAGTTGTACACCTTACTAGTCATAAGTAACATTCTCACCTCTAAGTTCATTCTGGTTAATCTGAGTCTTGGGACAATTCGTGCTTTCACTTTTTCACTCCATCATGGCTTGTCTAATCACCTGGCATTCTCTGTGACTAAGTCTAAAACTCCTCCTCCTAATCCTTGCTAAACTCTAGCACTTCTATGCACTTCTCCTAAACTGTTCCTCCTACCTGTACTGCTTCTGAAATGATATCTCGTCCCAGCTTTGATCATCTTCCTTAAGCTCCCAGAAAATTTAGTACCCCCTTCTACATCCTTGGTCCCACTGACCTTTCCACCTCCACTGCCCATTATCTTTCATCCCACTTTTACTTTTTATGTTTGTTATATGCATCCTCCTCATGTTTCCCCTTTGTCATATGTTAAGCATAATGCAAATAGAAAACACAAGACAGTCTTACATACTTCTCCATGCTACCTATCCATTAATATCATAAATTTGGGCAGTGCAAGGTAAAATGTTTCAACCAGATGTGACTCCGTTAACTAAATTATTTGCTTAAAATATAAATGTGCAAGTGATTTAAACAATACTAGACTTTGTTTTTAGACATAGTTAAAACAAAAACAGGGCACCAGATATAAACAGTGAACACTTATATATGAGGTGTGTTACACCGTGCTGACAGAGCAGCAGGTAAAATACACACTCATTCATATTCTAATTCTAACATTACAACTGCTGTCTGAAACATTGTTCCATTAAGTGCTACAGCTATAGGAACATGACATAATCAGAGTGGTACAAACATATACACTCAGAACTGTACCTTTTCGGGACCTGTACATTCTGAAGACTTCTTGAAAGGGTCATTGCTCTCCTAGCATTCTAAACTTAACATATGGCATTACATGGTATGACTGGCATATGGAAAAACAACACTGAGTCAATGAAGTATGTTGGACAAGCACAAACAAAGCACTCCAAATTATGGAGTCTCGTGGTAAGGACAGCTGTACTCTGTGTTATGTGCAATTGTTTTCAGGAGTCTAAGGTTAAGCTGCCACAAGTAAACAAGAAATTCCAACAGTAGTTTAAAACATGTCTCTAGAATTTGCACCATGACCCACCTTTATGACACTGATAAATACTGTGGCTACATATAGTACACATCTGCAAGATAAATAGATGGGAAAGGGTTGCATCAGAGCTGATGCAAGGACTAACAGAATTAAGCAGATATTATCCAAGGCTATTCAGAGTGTTACTCCACTGTAACAAAAGGAAAATAAAAGCAGTTCATGCTACTATGAATATTAACATACGTTTATTCAAACACCACATACTAAATGACCTGAGAAACCTCTGTAAAACAAGAAAGCACATGCTGTTATAAATAAATACAATTTATTACGGCACTTCATTTTGAAATATCTGAAAAGAATGCTGCCCTTACTTCAGGTCAGCCTGTGCTACATTACTTGCATAATGACTAAACTTTTATACCAGAATACTAACCTCCCTTTAACATTAACATTATAGAAAGTACACAACTTTCTCCTGAAACAAAAAAATTATGTATTAGCACACTCACTCATGAATGCACAATGCCATGCAGGTCTTTAACAGTGTACTTGGATCAGCAAACCAGAATGCACTAGCTAAGACATGCTTTGCCCTTATTGCGGAGCCATAAGTATACCATGAGTGGGGATTCCATGATATAAACATAACTTATCAAGAAGCTTCTGATATAATTACCTCATGTGCACAAATAACAAAAAGAAAAGTGCAAAAGTCCTTTAGAAGAAATATATATACAGGACCCTGCTAAAATAACCCAAAACCTTTATCAAGACATCATGGAAGATGAAAACTGTCAGAAATGTTTCAGTGTACTGGATTATGTATACATGATGATAACATGTCTACAATAATGCATTAAAGAAACTATAGCAGATCCCACTAGTTGTACACCCTTTGCTATTATGTAGCTCAGCAATATAACAGATTTGGAGTCTTGCTATTTTTCATATAGACATCTTAACAGGAAGCCTCTGGTGTACTTACATAAAGCTTCAGGTACTAAATAAGGTGGAAATAAATGATCAAAAAGTTCCATAGGAGTTGCATATTGTAACCAATGATAAAAAAAAAAAAAAAAAAAAAAACTGGCAAAACTCAGAAACTTGTACAAAGATATTTGCAAACCTCCCTTTAACAAGTTGTCATGAGAGACATACACATTTCTCCTGGAAAAATATGTTTCAGCAAACAAACTTGTGAAAGCACAATGATGTTTAGGTCTTTTAATAACACAATGAAGACAACAAACCAACATCTACTAGCCCTAGACATGTTTGCTCTTATTAGGTTTTGTCAGTACTTTAAAAAAGTTCAGCATAACAAGAGGGTTCTCATGTGTGTAACTCTGTGGCACATACAAATAATTTCAGATGCAATGTGGGACAGAAAACACTTTCTGAAACATGCATTCCCAACATTATTATTACTGAGAATCAATGACTTGTTATAGCTCTCACCTGTCCAGATTTTAGAAGGACACTCATTTGCCTCCTTTTTTTGTTTTCAAAAGTGATCATGACCAGTTCAGATTTTATATCTTTCGCTTGGTTTAAGCTAGGTTAACGAACTTATTACTAATATAAAGATACAAGAATAAAGTTACTGCTTGAAATGAGGTGATCTGGCTTTACACAGAAGGCTGGTATTATAAAACGCATACAGTGGACGGTAATTTGATTTTTCCCAGGGATTTATTTCTCCTTATGGGTGGAATGGTTACAATCTTTGTTAAAATGCTGCCCACTGGATGGCCACAGAAGAAAAATGGAGAAGCAGAGACTCAAGACCAGATGTTAGTAACACTGCAAATATTATTTGCATGCACAATATTCATAGGATATTTCTTGTGTTTCAATCATTTCAGCCTGAAGATTGACACATTACAAGCCTAACAATGGTAAATATTTGTAGGTATTAGGAAGATCCAGCTGTCCTCATTTAATGTGCTAACCTTAACCTTGTCACTACCTCTAAACTCAACCCTACAGTGTACCTTACAACAAGCCCTTTCCCTAACAGTATCACTATTCAGACAAAGAATGCCTGCAGGTACTATTAGGTTTTATTTCTTTGTACCATTTAAAATAAAAAGAGTTTGTTTTCCCTTTTCAATCAGTATAGGTTTGAAACGGTTTCATTTCAGCCGCACACGTGCATAACCAGTCATTTTTTGGAAGAAAACTGGGGTACTTCAAGAATACCCCTACAAACATGGAAAACGTGTAAACTACACACAGTTACTGAAAGTTATGACTGAACCCTGGAACTGTGAGGCAGAAACCTTAATTGCCGAGCCAACATGCTGCCTTTCTATAATTAACTACATCCTCATTACAAGAGCTAATTTCCTTGTTTCTTTGAAAGTGGATAATTTTGGTCCATCCATCACTGATGTCACTTTTAGCACTTTTCCTTTCTTGTCAAAGTACACCATTACCAGTAAACTAGACTTACTATGCCTACTCCACTTCCCCTAAAGTCAGTCCTAACTCCATCACAGAGTGATGTAGCCGCACATGATATTTTCAGAATTTTCTAAACATAGAAACACAATGTTCGAAAAATAAAATACAAGCTCCTGATTTTACTGATCTTCCATTATAAGAAATCACAGCTATTCCATTTGAACTGAAAATAGAAGTGGAACTGAAATTCCTATTTTAGAAAAGAAGGGTACACCTGTGTGAGAGTGCACTGTACATCTGCAACCAGACTGTCTGCAGGGAGAAAAAAATGAGCCTTGATATCAATTTAATACTGTTCCTGTATTACATATACAGCATGAGGGATATTCCACACCCTATCCTTTCTGTGCGTCTTGCATTCACCTATCAGGCATTAATAGTAGGGTCTTAAGGTATTCCAGGATTTCAACATTTGACTCCTAGAAAACATGAGATATAATCATAGAATGACTCCTGAGACTTCAGTCATTGGCAGGCAGTAATGTTGTTAAATTATGTTTATTCTAATGCTACTTAGCAATAACTATGGGGGTTCCTAAAATATGAAGTACAAAATAAATGAATTATCCTGAGTCTTTGGATAGTGTTTACAAAGAGATGGAGGACAGCGTGATCCTGCAAAGCAGACATCAGGATAACACGTACTTTAGCTGTGAAACCTGCACTGAAGGTATGTGCAGACTGAATGATTCCATCATGAAAATCAGATATGCATGGTTTTTACTTAGTTCTTGGATTTTAAAAGAAAGGGATTATTCCAAATGTTGAAGATGTAACATTGCCTTTTATTACAGCCATGTATCATCATTACATAGCTTCACTTTTGTCCCTATAACAACACAACACTCCACGCTAAACTTGGGGTCTACTTCATATGACTGAAAACTCAAAATAATGAATGTCATTTGACTGAGACCACAATACCTAATTTTCAAAATACTGAAAACTCATTTGATTGAGTCTCATTATACTGAAACCTTACAATGCTGAAACCTTACAATGCTGAATTTTAAGCCACAGATGTGGTGTTTCCCTTCACCTGTGACTTCCCTGTGATAAAACAAATTACTGCAATTTAAAAGTGTCAACTGTCAGAATACCGATATTAGTGTAGAAAGTAGTGTTGTAGTGTGTCTAAATGTGGGTATATCTCTTTACGTTTTTATGGGAAGTATCTAAAGTAATATGGCAGATGTTCTGTGCACTCCTGGCAGTAGTAGCAATGTGTACAGTACTGTAAGGTAAGCAAAAGGTATATGCTCTTTTCCTCACTGTAGTGCGATCCTGGAGTTAGTATATATAGTTAGGGGGGGTATCACCCCCCCCCCCATTTAGTTTGGTTTTATATTGTCTAGTTTCTGTTAAGAGAGTAAGTAAGTAGTTTTAAGTTTTGGATAGAGTTAGTCATTGGTGTTGTAAGTGTGCAAGTCTATGGCTTAAAAATTCAGTATTTTGAAATTCAGCATTCTAAGCGTTCATTTATTTATTATTTATTTATTTATTTAAATTTGTTGACCGGGAGTGTCCGACTGGACGTAGGTCCATTTTCAGTGGAGGCCCAGGGAGAAAAGCTCCACAGTTAAAATAAACAGACAGTATTTACATTGGACTACATAGTGATTAACAATTTACATAGCAATTACTTACAACATATTTACAGATGAAGAACATAGTACATCAGTAGACAACTAGAATCTTTATCTGTGAAGTGCATACCAGACATTAACAAATGTTACAAGAAGAAGAAGTTTGTACTGTATAATAAGTACTGGCTTATGAGCATCTGAGCTTGCTATAATCAAGGTAGTTAGTGGAGTGGAAAGAAAGGTAGTGGTTGGATGGGGTGGATGATATTAGAGTGGGAGTTGCAAGGGCATAGCCAGCATGTTTTTAGTTGTGCTTTTAGTAAAGTTTTGAAGTGGGTGCATGATGGTATGGAGGTAATTGTAGGTGGGAGTGAGTTCCATAATTTGGCTATGGTGCAAGAGAATAGTGCTTCACCAGCAGAGTTATTGGCTTTAGTGATCCACAAGTGATTTTTGCTGCTGGATCTTAGTGGTCTGGTGGTGCGATAGGGTTGGAGTAGATTCTGGAGGGATGGGACATTTAGTGGATGGTTTACTAGTTTGTGGGTGAGTGAGAGTTGATACCATTGAAGGAGGTGAGGGAGTTCAAGCCAGCCCAGTTCAGCAAGTGAGGGACAGTGGTGACTATGGTAGGATGCCCCTGTGGCGAATTTGGCGATTTTGTTGTAGCAGGTCTCTAGCTTGTTTAGATCACATTGCCTTAGGTTGGTATATATTGGAGAGGCATAAAGTAGGGTGGAGATAAGGTGGGAATTTGCTATTGAAATATTTGCTGCTTTGGTGAGAAATTGCTTATTTCTGTATAACGCTCCTAGTTTTTTGTGGACTTTTTTTATAGTCATGGATATGTGAATGTCAAATTTTAGTTTATTGTCTATTTCCACTCCTAGCAATTTGGTATGTTCAGTTGGGTATATAGTGGTGTTGTCTTTTGCCGTGATGTTAAAGTGAGAGTTGTTTTGAGTATGTTTGGTGGGTTGGAAGATGAGTAGTTTAGTTTTGTTTGGGTTGAGTATTAATCGGGCATCGGATAACCATGTTTCAACAGAGGAAAAGGCTTCCTGTGTGACTTTTTGCAGTTTTGGTAGGGACTGGGCTGAGCAGATGATGGTCGAGTCATCTGCGTATTGTATGAGTGTGCCATGTTTGGTGGCAGAGGCTAGATTATTGGTGTGAACCGAGAAGAGTAGGGGTCCAAGGATGGATCCTTGGGGAACCCCTATGGAGACAGGTAGTTGGGGAGATACGTCATTCTTCCATACAACGGATTGTTGGCGGTCAGACAGGTAACTCTGAAACCAGTTGGTGACCGATTGTGAGGATAGGTTATTGAGGACAGAGATAAGTTGTTTGTGTGGGACCATGTCAAATGCTTTAGATAGGTCTAGGAAAGTAGCAGAGGAGAGATAGCCATTGTTTTTATGCTGAAGGATAGTGTTAGTAAAGGAGAGTAAGGCATAATGAGACTCAGTCAAATAAGTTTTCAATATTTTGAAAATTAGGTATTGTGGTCTCAGTCAAATGACATTCAGTATTTTGAGTTTTCAGTCATGTGAAGTAGATCCTAAACTTGACATTTATCTCATTAGATAAAGAATCTGAGACGGACCAGCTTACAGATGGAAAAGTCCGAGTTTTAATTGTGCATAGTGACTGAATCCAGTAATAAATCTGAATCAAAATGAAAACTAAAGCTCTGTAAAATAATTGTGTGTGTATACATATATGCACACATGCAAATGAACTTGCATGACTATAACACAACATAAAAAATGCTTTTATATAAAGAAAAAATGGTACAATGTGAAGACATAAGAGCACTGTATGGTCTGTTATTTGTTAATTAGTTTCAGAGTATGGAGGGGTTATTCCAGCATTAAAAAAAACTTTGCAGTGTAACTCTCAATGGAATATGGTCTACACTTTAACAGCCCCACCCACAATTCACTGCGGAATGTTTATGTCATATAAGAGTTAACAAAGCTTTTGTACATATTAATACTTCCATCTGCCCCCCAGTCTTCCTTGCCCCTCCATTGGGGACCTACCCTTCTATTTTATTTGTACTAGACAACTCAATCAGTGTTAAATTCACTTTGTCTGCCTACTGTAATAGCTATGAGACTACAATCCTGTCTTTCCTTGGTCCTCATCTCTCTCCTGGGTGGACTAATAGAACTGCAGTGCTAATTTACATCTTATGAATTTATAAATCTCTTATTTTACTTATCTGTTGCTCTCCGGGCATTGTAATCACAGTGATGCTACACAGACTGCTCATTCAGTACCCAAGTGCCTCTTGCAGAAGGTTAGTTTACATCTGCTCCTTCTGATTTTTAATGAGGAGTTAAACTGAATATGTAGAGAGTGATAAATACATTACAAAAACTGAACACACTCTAATAACCCCATATTTAACCAATAACTCAGCATTCCATTACATCAAGCTGTTTTCCACAGCTAAATGTTTCCCAGAGTTAAACCAATGTTTAACATAATTAGTTATGACTACACAGCTGGAGTGGATGGAAATCCATTTAGCTTGTGCTGAAACAGGTAAAGCACAGAGACTAGCTGATGTCATGACTGATTTAACAGTTACTTAAGAGGCCGTTAAGGGTGAGCACACATTAGCACAGCTAAGTTCACTTCAGCTGCATTGGAATCCACTATCATCTTCTGCTTTCTATTTTCTGCTACTGTCCTTACTGTCCTTACTGCATCCATGGGAAATATCCTGTGTGCAGATGATGTAATGGTCACTTGTAGTTTAGTCAGTAGTCTACATACCTCTCAACCTCTTAGTGTAAGAAATCTGGACAAAGCCCAATGAAATGGTTGGACAGAGGCCCAAAAACAGGAACATATTTTAAATATTGCTCTTATAAACTTAGAAAGTTGCTAGAGTTACATGGTTTGTTTTAACATAACCTGAAGGATTTGAAGTATGAAACTCAAATGTATGCAGTTATTTAGTGACTTCAGTCCTCAGATCATTCTACTGATTTCCCAGGAAAAATACAAAATTTGAGAGGAATAGACCAAAAGTATGAATCAACTGGACATTTTGTGAAAATCTGGACAGTTGAGAGGTATATACAGTTTTGCACATCTCTGTCCAGTGACTTTGTAGGTAGACAACTTGTCTTTAGTCAGTAAACCAATGCTTAACCTAATCCATAACAAAAAAAATGCAGTCAGGCACTACATTTTTATCACACTAAAACAGTGATATTCCTGGCCATTATAAAATGTACCTATTTCCTTTTATTACAAGTTTGGTCATAATTATACTAAAGTGGGTTCAGGTTACAAGGAATTCTTAACAGCCTTAACAGGGAAGCAAGGTGTTAGTAAAATGTGTTAGCTAAATGTATGTTGATTGGTTCTTAAATAACTAGGTTATGGCCCCAGACCATAGCCAGTTCTAGCTGGCCAGATAGTCTCTGCATCTGATAGCAAAGAGCCTTAAAAGTGTATCATAATATAAACATTTAATGGTACAAATGGAACACCCAGCTCACCTTTAAGTAGCATATAAAACCCACATTATGAAAGCAGATCAGTCACTTCAAGCCTGCTCAAAGATCAGCCCCTTCTGCTATGTGACACAGGAAAGGCTACTTACTGGTAGACGGCTATTTACTTCTCTGAGGTATTACCTTATGGTGGCCAGTGAGGCTAGTGATGACTCGCAGAAAGGAGCAAAATGTCTATTCATGAATGCATAAGCTGTTCCTTGTAGAATTCTGCCAAGCCCTCTAGAGGCATCTGCAAATGCATGATCTCAAATAACTGCATAGGTCTGGGATAGACACCATTTGTTTTGCTTACTGTCTTCTGAGAAAGAGTGCAAAAATTCACTTAGCAGTGTCACTTAAAATTACTCAGATGAAGCCCTGTAACAAAAACACTAACGCAAAGCTTGGATAAACTACACTAAGCACCAAGCCAGAACATTTTCCAACCTTCTTTTTCTTTTGTCACCTGAGACTACTATCTCCTCTGATTTGCTGACATTAGCACATATCTTTCCTGCCTGTTTACTGCTTTAATGCTATACTGTAAAGCATTTTCTGTATTTACATACTTTAATCACAGATGGCTGCAATGAACTGAAGTGCCAAACAAATCTTGGCTTACAAAATCCTGAATACTGAATCATTCTGTGACCAGAAATGGAGTAGTCAAAAACCTCTCGTTTCACACAGCCCTGTGCAGATGATTAGCCAAAATGTAGAGCCCCTACCTCTGTCATGCTCAGCTTTGTATAACCTATCCTAGGGTGATCTCATCTTAGCCTCGGAATACATAGTTATAGAGGACTTGGTTCTTTTGTTACAGTCATGTGGTATCATTACCTAACTTCACTTCTGTCTCTACAACATAAAACACTCTACAGTAAACTTGACATTTATCTCATTAGATAAAGAATCTGAGATGGGTCATCTAAAGTGCATGTTATTGCCTGGCTTCTTTTTACTCGGACACAGTGTTTTTCGACATTTCGTGTTTTGATACAAGCCCAACTCTAAGTGCCTTTAAACATTCAGTCTTCCATCCCTATCTGCCAGTTTGTGTCTATTTTGTCTTCGATCTTTTTTGTAATTCTAAAGACAGCTTTTTTTTTAAATTTTGACATGACATTTTTGCAAATGTAATGTAATTTGTAGTACATGGGTTCTGTACCACACTGTCACCTGGATTACACCAGAACATCTTAAAGATTTTTCTGCCCACTGCATTAACAAATACATAATAAATACAACTTACTAGTGCCCTTCCCTTATGATACATTTACGGAGCACAAAAAACTGAGATGAAATATTCCAGCACATAACAAGTATGTCTGTATTCGGACAGGATTTTAATTAACATAACATCTTTTGCCACAAACTATTAAATGAACCTTGAAGAAAATTATTAGTTTTTCCTCTCCTTTTAAAATGTAACTTCAGTCTATACCATGTAAAGGGCATTTTTTTCCCATACACTACCAACTAACAACACTGTGAAACAGTCTGCATTTTACACGGAACATGGTATACCCATGTTCATAGGTCAATCTTTCAAAAGTATGGTTATAAAAACAAGTTGGGAGAATAAAGTATTCTACATCCAAGTTACAGTTAACACCACAAAACTACAACTCTACAATATGCCATCATATCCCCTTCTTGTCACCTCAATAACAAGACCACTTCCTTGACTTATAACCTTCCTCAAAACAGAAAATGTTTCTAATCAGTGACCTAAATTATTTTTGCATTCACTGAGACAGATATGCCTTAATTAGTAACTGGGTGCAAACTATACCTGGTATGACACACCAGGCTGCCTTGTGTAAGCACAAAGTACATTATTGATGAACCTCTTTTAAGCTTTTTAATGATACCCTGTCTGTGGGATACGTGTCTTAAGTTATGGAAAAATGCAGTTATGATGCTTCTGTATAAAAGTGATACTGAAAATGACTTTGGAAATTATTATCACAGTAGCCTCAGTTTTATCATCTGTAAATTACCGAAGTATGAAGAAAATTGTTAACTTAAAACAAACAGTTGTTCCTGGTCAGCTCAGTTTTGTGAAGTGTAGGTATTACTTAACTCCTTTGATGGTCTTTGAGGGTATGACTGATGCAATTGCTGAATGTCATTTAGTTTAAGCCACTTACTTTAACCTCGTTAAGGCATTCAATACAATTCCCCTATGAGGGCATTATTTATAAGCTTACCAGCTTAAATATTAACCCCACCATCAATTTGTGGATTGCAAACTAGCAGTTGTAAAGAATGCACATGGTAAAAGTCAGTGGTACCTTCTCAATAGATCAGTCACTAGTGGACTGCCACAGAGCTGCATGCTGGGTCATCTTCTCTTCATTTCAGCATCTACTGTTATATGAAAGCAGATGTACAAGGTTTGTGGTTAACCAAGTGTGCAACTGACTGCATACTGGGTGCCATAACTGACTCCCCAACAGACCCTTATATGCAGCAAGACTGGTTGGAAAGAGACAGCATTTGGTGTTATGACCACTGCCTTACGTTTATGCAAAAAATGCAGTGTAATTGAATTTCAGAAAAAAGTCCATTCCATTTGTGATGCCCCTGCACTGGCCCAGTAATCAAGGAGTCTCAATCCTCACCAACACCAGTGATGGACATGCACATTGGGGGGATGACAAGTACACACAGAGTAAAGTACAATTTCCCTTAACAGCACACGGAGATTACAGTCGGTCTGGGGCTGGTTTCTCCCTCTCTCTCTCCAGGTCCCAAATAAGACTCCCCACTGGCACAGCTATAGGGTTAAGATCTCAGCCGAGTGGCCAGGCCAAAACCTCCAGCACCCTCCCTGTCCAATCAGTGCTTCATGTCCCTGCCCAACTAGCTGACACACACACACATACTCTTTGAGATTTGATTTATATACAAACACACAGACTCTCCAGGGGAGGGCTAGCACAGGTTTACTAGCTATGCCCCCTTCTGCCCAGACTACAAGGTAGTACCAGCTACCACCAACCACTCTTATCAGCTACTATAAGGCCCTTACAAAGGGTGACCAATTCCACTATGTAATGTTACCATTATCCAAATGGTAAGTGTGACCAACAGCAAGGCTATTTAAGAGTGCCCTGTACAGTGTTGCCAAATACATATGCGAGTACACTAAGAGCTTAAATATGACTAAACAAACCAACCACAATTAAAAGGTTTAAATATATTTAATAATAAATAATAAAAGCATAAGACAGTACTCAGTAACTCAACACAGTGACAACAGAGTTCAGAATCACAGGAAATACTTTAAAACAACATTGCAGGACAGTCTCACATAAATACAAAAAACATCTAAACTACTCTTTACTGTATTCCTACTCTTTACTGTATTCCTATCTATATCTAACAGATACTATGGCCTAAATGACTTACTTACAAAGCCAGGCAAATACAGATGAGTAGTGCTGATGAGAGAACGTTTCTTGCTCCAAAGACAAATAGAAAATGCCCAGACTCACTCTCTGAGATGGTTCTTAAATGACAATCAAACATTACTGCTGGGTTATCTCAAATTACATCATTCTTTGTCATCTCTGCCTTCAGTTCCCAGGCTAACAGAAACTTAAAATTTATCACCTCTGTGTCAAAAATACTTATCTCTCAAAAGTTTACCTGGAACTGGAAGTCATAAAACAGTTGAACACTTTTACCTTTGAAACCTGTAATTATTTATGTTTCCAGACAATAGAAAGAATTTCTAGCTGCAGACATTCTCTCTCCTAACCGAAATAAACACCATCGTAAACAGTTCACTTATTTTCTTAGAGTTTCCAAGTTAACTGTGTTCTTTTCCAGTAGGGTACACTGTCGTTACATTTTTGAAGCTCAGCACATAACATATAGTTTTCTTACATTTCTAAGACAAGCATGCAAATCATATTGTTGTGTCTTACGGCTTTTCCCGGATAGGGGTCGCCACAGCGGAACTCCAGTCCACTAATGATTGGCAGTAGATTTTTACATACCGAGTTGCCAGCTCTGACGCACAACCTTCAACGAAGGTATGCCCATTCACGCATGTATCCACGCAGAAGACGCTGTAGCTGAGAATCAAACCCGACAGCATCTTGCTGTGAGGCGACAACGCTACCGCAGCACCACCACCGCAGTTTTAAGCATGCAAATCATATTACTATTCACAAATAACAGAATTATTTACAAAATTCCAGCCAGCTGGGCTGACCACCTTCACAATTCTTCTCTTCTTGAAAACTCAAACTAGTTTTTCAAGTGACCCTTAAGGACTGTTGCTTGAGAGGGTTAAGCCTATCTCGGAGCACCTTACCCCATTCCCTGTATTGACAGCCCATCTACGTTGGGATTGCTAACCCCACTGCAGTGCTGCATTGTCATATCTTATGCTTGCAATCCTAGGCTCCACCTTAGTAACTTGGCATTTTGCTGGCTGGCTTGCTGCACCATGTTAGGGGATTGTGGTCTGTAACTACAGTGAATTTTCATTCATACAGATAAGGCTAAAGTTTGTGCAGTGCCCACACTTTGGCTAGACATTCCTTTTCTACAGCTGCATAACATTCCTCCCTGGGTTGGAGCCTATGACTGAGATAAACCACTGGGTGTTCTTCTCCCTCTGAAGAAATCTGGCTAAGTACAGCCCCCACCCCATTGTCTGAAGCATCCACCTGCACAACAATTTATTTGCTGTAATCTGGACTGTATAACGCAGGGGGTCCTCCCAAAGCTCCTTTAAGCTTCTAGAATGTCTGCTCACATGTTGGGGTCCACACTCCCTTATCTGGTTTGTTTTTCCTTGTCAGGTCTGTGAGGGGAACAGCTATGGTATTATAACTGGGGATGAACTTTCTGTAGTACCCTGCTGTCCCTAAAAATACCCTAACTTGTTTTTTGGTAACAGGTGCAGGCCATGCCTGAATGGCTTCCACTTTGGTCAGTTCTGGCCTGATCTTACCACTCCCCACTCTATGTCCCAGGTGGGAGACCTCTGCCATACCCACCTGACATTTGCTGGGCTTAATGGTCAACCTGCCCTCAGTAGTCTGCCCGGCACCTTCCTGACATACTGAAGGTGCTCTTGCCAGGAATGGCTGTAGATGGCAATATCATCTAGATAAGCAATGGAAAAAATCTCCTGCTTCTGCTAGGATATGATCTACCAGACTCTGAAAAGTCACTGGGGCATTTTTTCATCCCAAAGTTCATCTTTGTGAACTTGTACAAGCCAAAAGGAGTCACAAAGGCTGACCTCTCTCTATCACCGGGAGTCAAGTGCACCTGCCAGTAACCCTTGATAAGATCAATGGTGGTAATATACTTACCCCCACCTATCTGCTCTAGGACTTCATCTGTCCTAGGCATGGGAAGCATCGGACACTGTGTGACTATTTAATTTTTTGTAGTCCACACATAACCTGGTGCTGTCATCCTTCTTTGGTACCAGCAACAGTGGAGAGGCCCAGAGACTACTGGACTCCTGAATTACCCCTAGTTCCAACATTTCCTGCATCTCCTCCCTCAGAGTCTATTTTACTCTCACTCAGGCACCCTATAAGGGGCCTGCTTAATAGGCCTTTGGGATCCTGTATCCACATGGTGTTGCAGTAGGTGTGTGCACCCTGATTTCCCAGTAAACATGTCCCCAAACTCCTGTAACACTGCTCAGATTTCTCGAACCTGGGTAGGGGATAACTGCTGGGATAATGCTACCCCTTCCACTGAGGTGTCAGTCTGAGCCTCACTTAGGAAATCAGTCACCAGATCCCCCTCAGACTCTTCATGCAATCCACTGCATATAGTCAGCACTAGGGCCTCCCTATCATGGTAAGGTTTCATCATGTTAACATGGTACAGTTTGTGCCCCTGCCTCCTGCCTAGCAGTTCTACCATATAGTTAACATCACTGGCCTTCCTTACCACCTTGTAGGGTCCCTCCCAAGCTGCCTGCAGCTTCTTGTGTTGACAGGAATGAGAACCATTACCTGCTGCCCTATGTCATAGTCTCTAGCTCAAGCATTTCTGTCATACCAGACCTTTTTCTGCTGTTGGGCTTTTGCCAGGTTCTCCTGGGCCAAGCCCATATGTTCCCTAAGGCTTATCCTAAGGTTTAGGACATATGCCACAACAGACTCCTTGTGGGATTCACACTCACCCTCCCACTCATCTCAAATTAAATCTAGAGGTCCACTCACCCTATGCCCATACAAAAACTTAAAGGGTGCAAAACCTGTGGATTCCTGGGGCACCTCTCTATAAGCAAACAGATGGGGCAAATATTTGTCCCAGTCCCTCTTAAATTGGTCTATAAATGCCCGTAGCATAGTCTTGAGTACAGAGTTTAACCTCTCAACAAGACCATTAGTCTGGGGGTGGTAGGGGGTGGTCTTTAGCTGCTTCTCCCCACAGTACTTCCATAGATAAGTCAGCAGGTCTGACATGAAATTGACACCTTTGTCAGTCAGTATTTCTTTTGGGAAACTTACCCTGCTGAAAATCTCTAACAAAGAATTTGCAACCTTTTCTGCCTCAATGGAGGACAGAGCCACTGCCTCAGGGTATCTGGTAGCATAATCTACTATATCCATAGCTACTCTCTAAAATAGCTCATCAATCACAGGAAAATGCATCAAAGGAGCTTTCACCTTGTCTCCTGCCTTGCCTACCTTTTGGCACTGTTCACAGGTTCTGCAGTACCCTGTTACATCTCTGGACATCCCAAGCCAATAGACGTTCTGCATAATATGTCTCTTGGCACGTTTTATGCCCATATGACCTGCATAGTCAATATCATGGGCTATGGCTAGGAGTGATAGATGATAGGCTCTGTGCACTATCACCTGCTGTATTCTCTCATTTTCTAGCCCTCCCTCTGGGGTCCACTTTCTGTACAGTAACCTTTTGTCCTAGTATATAGATTCCCCCTTCCCTTGAGAATCAGGTGCCTCACTAGCTACCTCCCTCAGGCCTTGTAATGTAGGGTCTGAGAGTGGAGCCCATCTCATCTCTCTTTGTAACACTTCCTGGCTCCCCTTCCATAGGAAGTCTGGTATCCTCTGACAGCGGTACCTCACTGTCAGCCTGGGTATTGCTACTCACCTTTGCCCTTGCAGTCACTCTGTCCAAGGGACAGCAGTACCCACAAGCAGCTGTGGCTCACCTTCAGTCTTACTGCTACAGGGTAGCTCCCTCCCTAAAGTAACCACCTCACCAGTCCTGGCTGCAAGTGTGCAGTCTGTCTGAGTCTCCCCCAGCTACCAGACCCACATACTTGTCTCCAAGCCTGACTGCACATAACTGCATGAACACACGGTACTGCATTATCAAAATCATTCCCCTATCAGGACATCTGCAGGGATATCCTCACACACCTACTTGCTGGCTTCCTTTTCCACCCTCCCAGTCAAGGTGAACCATAGCCAAAGGTATTTGGAATGGGGTCACTCCTAAAGCTCTGACTGGAGTAGACTGCCCAAGCAAGTAGCCCTCCTCTGTAACCATTGCAGGATTCACAATGGTGAGGTCAGTGGCTGTGTCTCTCTTAGCCATGGCCTCTTTCCCATTCACTAAGATAGGTTATAAGGTCTTGTGGTAGTTTGGTACACTTGTTGTCTCGAGACAACCTGCTGTGGGCATTTTGTCATTCCCACTTATCATCTCTCCCACATTTTGTTCCCCACCTTGCCTCCATGGACATCTATATGCTACATGGCCCCACTGATTGCATTTAAAACATTTAACCCCAGGTTCTGGACATGTACCTGGACTAGTGGCTTCCCCTGCTACTGGTGGACTCTGTTGGAGCAGTTTGGGCTGCCCACCATGGGTTCCATTTTACTCATGAACAGCACTGGGTGTCCCTTTCCTGTGTTGTGATGCCCTGCTTACTAGGTATAGGTTTCCCTTCTTTCCCAACTCATCTACAGTAGCACATTGTCTATCAGCTAACCAGATTCTCATGTCCTCAGGCAAAGTGCTAAGGGCTTGTTCCCTCACCAAAAAGTCTGCCAGCGCTTCAAAAGTGGTGACCCAATATCCACTCACTCACCTATGAAAATAAGTGCTTAGTTCAGCAACATATTCAGACACACTTTCATATGCCTTGCATCTGTGCTCACAAAACTTTTTCCTATAAGCTTCAGGTGTTAACTTAAAAAATTCTAACAAACAATTCTTTACAATATTATAATTTACACAGTTAGTATCAGACAGTTTGGACATTACAGTTTCAGCTTTACCATGGAGTAAGGGGGTCAGGAACCGTACTCGGAGCCCTTGGTCAACATCATACTGTTTACATACCCTCTCAAACATATGAATGAAAATACCAAAATTATCCCCTCTGTAAATTGTGGAAAAAATGTACTGACCTTTGTTGCTTCTGGGGTCCAGTTACTCCCTTCCCCATTACTTCCATGACTCTTGCGAAATGTCAGCATCTCCTTTTCATGTTCCTCTGCCTCTTCTTCTCCTCAGCATCCAGGTGTCACAGTCTCTCATTTTCCTCAGCCTTCAGACATTCCAGTTTCTCACTGTCTTCAGTCTCTGGATGATTTAGTCTCTCTGCTGCTTCTATTTCAAATGCTTAGCCTCCAACTCAAGTCTCTTTGACTCCAGACAGAGTTTTAAGTCTTCTGTGGAAAGGTTGAACTGTCCATTTTCTGAGAGTTGTACATCTCCACGGCCAGTCTGATTGTCCTCCCGGTTGCTATTCTCTGATGCAGCTGTGACTAAAGCAGACATGACTACAGCATGTACCAGTCCTTTAGCCTGGCACATCTCAGCCAACTGGCTCCTTGTCAGCTTCCCATACTCCTCTGCTGACATGCTTGCCTGCTCCCCTGAGGATTACGCTGGCATGTATTTATATTCCACCTAAAACTGTTATTTTGGAGCTTTAAAAATTAGGGACAAATAATCAGCTTTTAGCAGGGAATATTATTATAGGTGGGGACTGGAATTTGATTTTCAATAATGAGAATGTACCGGGGAGCCTAGAATGGAAAATATAACAAAATGGGAAGATTTCTGAAGAAATTTATGAAAATATTTGGCATGAAAGATGTGAATTCAGTAACAGGGACTCAAGAGAATTTACATATTATTTCCAAAGGTACAATAACTAAGCTAGACTTGACAATAAACATATTTCACAGGAACATACGCATTTAGTTGAGAACTTTGATACACATTCAATAACTATTTCAGACCATGCACCAATAATTACTAAGCAGGATAATGAAGTAAATATGAGACACTATCACCTCCCCTCCTATCTATGAAAATAAAGGAATTTAAGGAATAGACATTGGAAATTATCCTGGAATTATTAGAAGTTATACCTAGTGAGTGGGATAAAATTAAAGTTAAGTTTAAAAATAAAGTAGAAAAACCAGAAAAAGACATCGGATTAAGAAGTTATAATAATTATTTAGAGGGGCTGATGAAGATTATTAAAGTATTAACAAATAAAGGGAATGACACAGAAAAGGAAGAAGTGCAACTGCAGAGTACTAAAGAGAAAATAAGGAAGCTCCTGGATTTTATGTTTGAGTTTAGAAAGATTGCTGTTAAGCAACTGTTTTTTGATAATAACTCCAAAGTACAACTTTTGGCACAACACTTAGACAACAAAAAGTAGAAAGGGTTGTTGCCAAACTTAGAGAGTCTATATCAAAGAAAAATAACCAGAGATCCTGTAGAGGTATTAGAGATTTTTCAGAAATTTTATGAAAATTTGTATAAAGCAGAGACGTGGGGGAACCAAGAAAAAACACAGCTGGAAATAAATATGCCAATGTTAGAGGCAGATGACCCTTAACAACTAACAGTTTAGAAAGGAGGAGATGAAACAAAAATAACATATAACAAATCAGCAGAAAAGTCTCCAAGAATAGATGGTATTCCAGTGGAAGTTTGGATGCTAGTAAGGAGGACAGTCAAAGACGTGGAAGGTTTTGTTTAACAGTAATTTAAAAACAGGGGTGGCACCAACATCCTGGAAAAAAGCTGTGGTGGTTGTAATACCTAAAGACGGTAAAGAACCACCTGACCCAGCTTCATATAGGTCCATTTCAATTTTAAATCATAATTATAAAGTATTTATGCCTATAATGGCAAAGGTAATGCCAAAATTGATAAATATCAACCAATGTGTTTTTTGTGGAGGGGAGGCAAACATTTGGCAACATTAATAGAACAATGATGATCCAGACAGAAGCAAATGTAAGAAAACATCACTGTTATTGGTAGGTCTTGATGCAGAGAAAGCATTCAATAAAGTAAACTGGGACTTTGTGAGTAAGAAAATGGAATCATTTGGATTTCCTGATACAATAATAAGGCTAATTAGAAAGATATATGAGGGATCAGAGGCAAAAATCTAAGTGGGAGGGTTCCTCTCTAATAAGTTGCGTCTGAAAAGAAGAACCAGGAAGAGGTGTTCTCATTCTCCTTGTTATTTGTTTTAGTTTTAAAACCACTGGCAAAGAAAATAAGGGACTCAGAAATTCAAGGATATAATTGGTATGGTGTTCAAGAAAAGTTGGCTTTATTTACAGATGATATTATTGTGTACCCGATAGAACCAGAAAAGGACATCTCAGTGTGCTGAAATATTCTGAGAGAGTTATGTTTTTTATTCAGGATATAAAATTAATGAAGTTAAAACAAAGGCTATATGAATTGGTTCAGCAATACCCATATTTATGAGTATATTATGAAATGAAGTATTTAGGAGTATGGTTTAAAAATGATTCAGTTATAGCAAATAAGGATATGTGGGAAGAGATTAAAAACTGATAAAAATTAAAGCTTTTGCCTATGGATATGAATAGCAAGACAGCAGTAAAATGTTTTTCATCCCTTATTGTTTTATACACAGGTCAGGCATATTTTTATCAACCACATGAGAAGTTGTGGATAATAATTAATAAAGAGTTGAAGGATCTTATTTGGGAGGAGATGAGGACAAGAGTCAAGTGGGATAAGATGATCATCGTAATAAAGAGGTATAGGATTACCTGATTTGAATGGATATTTTAGAGCTACACAGTTAAGGCTCTTGTACATAACACAAGAAGTAAACTACAATTCAAAGTGATAAGGGATGATGATGGAGCGGGGGAGGGTGTAATTCAAGAAATAAGGTCAGAATGGGATTTTGATGCAGATCCTTAAAGAGAATAACAGTCATAAAGAATATTATATTCATAAAGTATCAGAAAGTATACTAAGAACTAAGCCAACATGGGAATGAAGAAAGAAAACTCTGCTGATAGGGATGACTACAACTAGGGGTACAGAGACTAGACAATGGGGGGCTGAGATTTAATAGAGCAACATGGCAAAGTATTCAAGGTACTGGGAACAAATAATCAGAGAAGGAAAGGCAACAGAATGGGAAGAGGCCAAGAAGACATTTGGATAGCAGGCTAGTGATTGCCTTCCATATTAGGGATTGATATCAGAGTATAGACAAAGATAAACAGATAGGAGGATCCTAAATGAAAGACATGCAGTGGTTGAGTTTTTTAACTGAATCTAGAGTATAATATGCTTTTAAAAAATGGATAATTAGTACAGCATACAAAATTTTGCATGACAACTACAGGACTCAATCAGAAATGGTCAGAAAAGTTTGGGAAAAGAGATTAGATATGCAATTCACACAGAAACAATGAGTGGACATATGTATGTCTTCCAAGTATGCAACAAAATCAAGAAGATTTAGAATTTTTGCCTAGAAGCTTTTACATAGATACTTTTATACCCCAAGCAGACTACAAAGATTTTTTCTTCAGACTGGAGGAGTGATGGGGAAGAAAGTGGTAACTGAGAACATATGTTTGGGGAGTTTAATGAGTTGGCAGACTTTTAAAAATTAGTTTTTGAGCTAGGATACATAATCTGAATTGCCAAGATATAATAAGCCCTTGATAAGTTTAATTCTGGTGGCTGCCAAAAAAGCAATTACTAGAAAATGGAAATTAAAATCTAAACTATCTATAACTGAAGTAGTAAATATTGTAACATACATAAAAGAACAGGAAGTGGGAGTTTATAAAGGGTAGGAGTAAATTACATGGTAAAAATGAAATTGTGGGAACAATATATGCAGAAGATGTTTTGGAGGAGGAATGAGGTTTAAGAGAAGGCAGGAATAGAATAATGTATGTAATGTTGTTTAGCTTACATGATTTATAACAATAGATGTGAATTATAATGTTTGTAAATGTGAATTTGCTAATATGGTTAACATTTCCCCTAAAATAAAACCACTGAAATCATTTCACTTATCAAATCATTTGGGAATGATAAATTTGACCTGCATATACAAAGTTGCATAAGAAAAACTTATTAAAAAATAGGGATGCTTTATAGTGCCAAAACATTCTCAGCAACACAATTAAAGCTACATATGCCACTACTTATCTCCTCCTGGCACTTATTTATGGTGCTCCCATCCTTATTAACTGTCAGGCATCATAAAAATCAAAATTTGAACAATGCTATAACAAAGTTGCCAAATTTGCAGCTAATACCCCTTTCAGAACTCACCACTATATAACACTAAAAAACCTAAATTGATTAGAACTATCCCATCAACTAACATATACACAGCTTCTTATCACCTATAACATTATCCAGAATCCATCGGCTTGTCTAACACTAAATAACATCCTACACAACTATGTTCTTACACAATCATTATGATGCAATGACCAAAAACTCCTGTTTGTCCACAAACCTATCAAATCTGCTGAGCATTGCCTCGTACCATGTTGCTAAGGCATAGAACTCATTAACTCTATCCATCAGGTCAATGCCCTCCCATCCTTCAAAATGACTCTGAAAGATCTCCTAGCCAAAAGCTGTCTCTCTTCTTGCTCAACTGTATCCCTAAATGTGAACAAATACATAATCCTACCTTACACCTCCTTATTGTCCTCCTCTTCTCCCGCTTCCTTACTTCTATCAATTTCTCTCCCATGGCTTTCTCTCTAAATGTACCATAAGACTGTTTTTCTGAAACTATAAATATTCCTGTTTATATTATACTAACTTGCCTTTAATTTCTCAATAATCTGGCTACAATTTTTCTTAACTATTAAATCATTGTCATATAACTTGTTTCTATTCTTAACCAGTGTTTTCATATTTTGTCTAATTTGGTATAATTAATTTAAACTGTTTTTGTTTTTTTGTATTATTTTTAAATACTGTAAAAATGTTGTTCTTAAAATGTTTTCTAAAACTTTGCAGCTTTTTCGCCCTGACTTCCTCTGAAAATGGGCTCCCACCCAGTCAGACTTTCCCAGTAATCAAATGTCAATAAATAAACACATTACTTTTATATAAATTTAAATTTGCCTATGTCACAAGTGGTAAATTGATAAAGATGTTTAAAAAAATATTTTCTAACTAACAGAATCAAAGAACTTGACTCCCTTAGTTACCTGGCTAGACTAAAGCCCCGTCACTTTTTGTCATCTAATAGAGACTCCTTTGTGGAGAATTCTTGCTTTCAGGGCAATGAAAAAATCATCCCTGGGATTTACTAATGCCTACACTAAGTATACACCTTTCTGAGTGAACAGCCAACACAAGCACAACTCTCAACTTCTTCTTCCTAATTTCAGTTTTCCTACTGAGCTTCTTGTAGCCTTAAATATTGGGGGATTTATAAAGGGTAACACAAAGTGTAGACTACATGTACACAGTGTAATCTTTCAGGGAGATTGCAAAGCACAAAAAATTTAGTAGGGATGTTCTTGAATACATATCATTATACTTAGTAAGTGTTAATGAATCTGTCCCAGTCTTATTAGACTTCCTCCCACTCAAAGCACTGGTAATGTTAAGAACACTTGATCCAAACTATTTAATTTATATTGCAATGTAAATAGGACTTCTTAGAGGCAGAGGATCACTAATAATCTGCTAGTGAGTCATTCATAGCCTTCTACAGCACTTTAAAAACTGCACTGATAAATTCATCCCTGTGAGTGATAAATGTAGAGGAAATCCTGCAATAAAATATAAATGGTGGAATTACAAAATCAACAAATTATTAAACCAATAGAAAGCCTTCAAAATTCAGCCAATACTCCCTGCAGAAAAAATATATCTGACTAAAACAGTCACAGGATGCAAAACTTCATTCAAGATAAAACTTGTCATAAAGTTTGCTGAGAAGACTACTTCTCCCTGCCTCCAACTCAATCCTACTCAAGAGTTTCATCCAACATGATTATCTTTGTCTTCACTAAGATCCATGGGGCTAGATGATATGTACAGGAAGTCTAATTTGTTCTGTTGAGCATAGTCTAGTTCACTCATTTCAAAGAATCTTAATAGAGCATTAAAAACTGTCTCCATCCCTGATATCTGGAAGCAGGTTATTGTGGTCACCATCCATAAGGGAGGCCCTTCCACAGATCCCAGTAATTACAGACTGATCAGTCTCATAAGCATGTTGTGCAAGATGATAGACAGACTTTTCATGGAACTTAAGACAAATCAGAATAATCATTCTCCATATCTAATCACGTATGACTTTTGTCAAACAAAGCAAATGTATGCTTAACCCCACAATTTTTTGAGAGTGTACAGTGGATGTAGGTTTATATGTCCATGTAAACTTTGATCCAGCTAAAGTACTCTACACTATATCCTGTCACAGAATCATACCCAAAACTTAGGGATCTGAACATAATTGAAAGCAAAGTAACATAAGAACACAGTTAACTATGTGCAAGACTCCTATCTTCTGCATCCCCTGTCACCAGTGGAGTTACTAAAGGCTCTGTTATGAGGCACTCCTTTTTGATATCTTTTTCTCAGATGTCAGAACTGACTTCAGTGTCAGTATCACCAAATATGCAGATCATTGCAAACTTGAGATCATTGTCCTTAACCCTTCTGCCACCATCTCCCCTCAAACAGGACTTAACGTTATATAAGAATGATGCAGTAGAAATTAGCTGGCCTTCAGTGTCAAAAAGTGTGGCATTCCAGCATCTGGCTAAAACGTCCTACCAGCGTTATTACATTACAAAACTAAAAGGTGACAGAAATAGTAAAAGACCACGGAGTCATTGTATATTATGAACCTTAATTTGATACTGTATTAGCTGCTGCTGATTATCTGCAAGCCATATGGATTAGCCCAACTGATCTCCTAAGTGCGGTTGAGAATTGTGTGAGAATGATGCTGTCCCACATTATAGAGCTCTTAGCAGATCATTTATAGAATTCTCTACCATGTTTTGTGTCCCACTCACACACCCACTAGTGCAAATAGTGAACAGAATTAAATATCTTTAAGGCCTATCTTACAGCAACAGACTACAGCATCATTCTCTCTCTTTCTTCATCATATTATCTCATTCTCTTAAGGAGTCTGACATACAGAGCTTTAAAGGACAACTTAATATTTGCAGCTCTTTCCTTAGAATACCCTCTGTGGTCTGTGCAAGAGAAGGCAGTCCGCCTCAATAAAAATTAATATCAACCAAAATGTGAAACATGGCAATTTCATATCACAAGGACTCCCACACCTATTGAATAAACTCAGCCCATCAATTCATACATTGGCCACCCACAAGTTCCAACAATGGATCCTGGACATAAAACACATTGATGACCAAAATGCTTTGAGCTTGTTTAAAGAATCTATACAAACTATTGATATTACAGAAAACAAAAACAGGAGTTGAAATACAATGCTGCAAACACAGGAAAACTAGAACAAGTTCTGACAGAAAATATAATGTTTGAACAGTGAACTAGGCCATTCTAGGAGCATTGATGTTCACCGTGTTTCACTGTTGCAGTCCTTACAAAATGGGTTATCCGGCTCCTGGTAGCCCGCAGTTGGCCAGAATACCGAAGTCCTTGGTATATGACATCAGCTGCCTTCGGTTTAGGCCTGACGTCCAGACGTCAGGTACAAAAGAAGGCAGCCGACACCATTTCCTCAATCTTTCTTGCTGCGGAGCCCGAAGCAGATGCATTTTGCATGAGTGCTGGTCGGCCAAGTACCTTCTTTTTGCATTCCGACTGCTTAGTTGAAGACATCCTCCGATAAGTACCCCATTGGGGACCCTCTTTTCTTGCTTTAACGAATGTCAGAGAAAGTTAATAACTGTCTTGCCTGTGGAAAACAGATTCCGCACCGTGATTTTCACTCCTTTTGTATTACTTGTTTGGGCCTTGAGCACAATGTCCCTAACTGTGTTCTCTGTGCTTCTTTCAACCCGCATACCATATGCCATAGAGCTATAATCTTGTTCAAGCATTTCGGAGTTTGGCCTAAGTTCGTCGGTATGGCGTCTTCTGGTCTCCCGACTTCAGATGTTCCTAAGAAGTGCAAGGATAAGGACCGCAACAAGCTTTGGGTCAAATTAGCTGACGACGTCCCTATTAAGTTGGTTGTTGACCCAGCAGTAGTCACTAAGGCACTTTCTTTGCCCCTGCAGTCCACAGATGCTCAGCAGCAGGCGTCTGCGGAGTCCTTTTCTGAGTCCTCCATACTGCAGGCTTCCACTTCATCTTCTGACCATCTGCCAGTCACCTCCACTGATGGATCTGGAGCCGCTAAGCAAGCGCCAGCTTCTGAGGCCTCTTTTCTCTGCCTGGAGACCAGATCCAGACTGACGACCTTGATTCAGACTTCTGCAGTGGCTAGGCCTCCAGAGTCCCTCCGGCTTTCTAGCAGGTCAGCTACTCCTAAGCAGGCATTAGCCTCCCCTCAAATGCCTTAGGCTCAGATGGTTAAAGTGATTAGCAATATCTTGACCCTTATCAAGGGCTCTCAGCCACCTCCTTCTAAAAGGATTAGGAAATTGTCCCCAGAAGCTTTCTCTGCCTCAGACTCTGAGGTTTCCAGCAACTCTGCTGATGAAGAGGGAAACTCTCGTCTTTTTTCTGGATTTGAGGATTCTGATGCAGAAGACTCCATCCCTTCTGCCTCCCCTCCAGAAGATTTTTCTTTTGGAGATACTCTGAATACTCTTAGGGAGCATTTCAAATGGGAAAGTCAGGACTTTCCTCAGTCTAAAAAATGGATTAGGGAATTCTTGGATTTGCCACAACATAAGCCTTTGGTTATTCCTCCCGTTTTGGAAGTTGTTGATGAAGTTTTAATGGAGAATTCTTTGACTCCTAATTCTATTCCTCCTGCTCCCAGAAAGTCTGACAGGTATTAGAGTTCCTGATTCTTATCAGTTCCTTTTCAAGAATCCTACTGCTGATCCAGAGATCATTTCTCAGGGCCCTAAGGGTGTAAAAGCCAAGGTTGCTAAAAATCCTGTTCCTTCTGACAGTTAATCTAGGGCCTTGGATAGATGGGGAAAAAAGGTTTATACTTCTTTCACCCTGGCTATTAGGTCTGTTAATTGTCTTTTTCATGTGCTTAAGTACTAGCAGCATACTTTGGAGGCTATTAAGGTTAAAATTGCTGGTGTTCCTTCCCTGATGGAGAGTAAGTACATGCATGATTTATTGAATTCTGCCACTCTTTTCACTAAATATTCTCTACATTGTGGTTTTGACACTTTGTATGCTTCTTGTAGGGCAGCAGACACTGGTTCTGTCATTAGAAGACATGCTTGGCTCACGGAACAGCCCCTTTCTGAACCTGTCAAGTCTAAATTATTGGATGTGCCTTTGCACAAAGACAATCTTTTTGGTAGCAAAGCAGAAGAGGTGTTGAAAAAGCAAGCATTCCCCCCAAATCAAAGGGCAGAAGCAGAAAAACAAGTTTCTTCTTTACTAAACCTGGGAGCAACAGAGCCAGTTCCTGCACTACAGATAGGCCAGGGTTTCTACTCAAGGCTTTTCTTGGTTCCCAAAAAAGGGGGCACCTGGCACCTTATTCTGGATTTGTCCATTCTAAACACTTTTCTGATTATTCCCAAATTCAAAATGCTCACTCTTCAGCAGTTGCTGCCAATGCTGGCCAAGGATTCCTGGCTGGTGACTTTGAATCTCAAAGAAGCTTATCTGCACATCCCGATAAGGGAAAGCTGCAGGCAGTTCCTTTGCTTCAAGGTGGGGAACAGGCACTTCCAATTCTCTGCACTGCCCTTTGGCTTATCTACTGCTCCCAGAGTTTTTACCAAATGCCTGGCTCCAGTCATTGCTTTTTGCAGGCACAGAAACATTCAAATTTACCCTTAATTGGATGATTGTCTTATTCAGGCAAACTCTCCAGAACAACCTTCTCACCTCTTTGGGCTACACCATCAATGAAAAGAAGTAAAAATTGATATCACCAGGGAGATTGTATTCCTGGGAGTGAGCCTGAACACAGTTACCCAGATGGCATTCCTCCCTCAAGAGAAACAAATGGATCTTTTGAATTACTTCAACATTTTGGAAAGCATGGCCCAGCTCTCTGCAAGGCAATTCCTGCAAGCCCCGGGATTCATGGCTTCATGTATTCTGATGATTCCATATGCCAGACTACATATGAGGAAAATACAATGGTACCTTAAAAACCTTTGGTGTCAACACACTCAGGATTTGGACTTGATACTTCCTCTGATTCCCTGCCTGCAGACAGAGTTCCTTTGGTGGGTGACGGCCTGTGCACAGAACAAAAGCCTGCCTTCTATCCACTTCATGCCAGCTAGACTTTCACCACAGATGCCTCGGACTACGCTTGGGGAGCACATCTAGAGGGCAGATGCATTCAGGGGACTTCACTTGCACATAAATCTGAAGGAATTGATGGCAGTCCAGCAGGCCTTAATGGCTTTCAAACATCTTCTCTCTGCTGGTACTCTTCTGGTCAGGAAAGACAATACCACAATCATGTGGTACATCAACAAGCAAGGAGGGACACACTCTTACCCCCTGTGCAGACAAAGCATGATACTATGGTCCACAGCAGCTTCCATGGGCATTCATCTGAGAGCTCAGTTTCTTCCTGGAAGGCTCAACACCTTGGCAGACTGGTTGAGCAGGCAGGTCCTGGATCCTCATGAGTGGCAACTAAACAAGACCATCTTATAGGTTCATAGGTAGGTACTAGGCTAATCGGCCCAAGGGCCTACATAAGCCTAGTCGACAAGGTTCCCTGGCTTACGCCACCCAAGAAAGTTATTTTCCTGTGCCACTGTAGAGCAGACACACAGAAGTGATCCCCGGGGTGTATTTCCTATTTCCCATGCACTCATCAAGATTCTATTGCATCATTCAGTGTTGGGGCACTCCCCAGGTGGATCTCTTCTTATCTCCAACCAACCACCTTCTTCCAACCTTTTGCACCAGGGATCATCACAGCAAAGCTTGGAAGGTGGATACTCTGTCCTTCCTCTGGACACAGTTCTTGATCTATGCATTCCCTCCTCTGCCTCTTCTTCCCAGAGTGCTGTTAAAGATAAGGGACGAAAAACCAAGGACCATCATCATAGCTCCAGACTGGCCCAAACAACATTGGTATCCACTACTTCACAGTCTCTCCCAGTCTCAGCCTTGGCATCTTCCCCTGATACCAGATTTCTTGGTTCAGAAGGGGGGAAAAATTCTGCATCCTCATCTTCAGACTCTGCATTTGGCAGCTTGGCTCATAATTTAAACCTTTCCAAACAAGTGGTTGAGGGTCTTCATGAGGCCAGGAGACCTAGCACTAGGAAATCTTACGCAGATAAGTTGGAAAGGTTCTCCATTTGGATGCAGTCTAAAGGAGAAGACCCATCTCAACCTACTCTTCCTCTTATTCTTAACTATCTGGCAGGCTTGCTTAATGGTGGACTTTCCTCTTCTTCTATCAAGATTCATGCTTCAGCTATTTCTGCTCATTATTCCTTTCAGCATCCCATTTTCTCTCATCCCTTGATGAAACAGTTCCTCAGGGGAGCTAGCAATTTAAAGCTTCCCAGAACAGCACTTACTCCTGCTTGAGATCTCAATTTTGTACTTGAGAAACTTACTTTGCCTCCTTTTGAACCAGCTGCCTCAGCAGACCTGAAGTTTCTCTCCTGGAAAACTGCCTTTCTTTTGGCTATTACTTCAGCTAGTACAGTTTCTGAGCTGCAGGCCTTAATGGCAGTAGAGCCTTTTATCATCTTCCATGTGGATCAGGTTTCTCTTTGAACTAATCCCTCCTTTATGCCTAAGGTGGTTTCTAGCCTAACTCTTAACCAGTCTATCCACCTGCCTACCTTCTTTCCTAATCCTCAGAATAAAGGGGAAAGGTTACTGCATTCCCTGGATGTGCACAGACAGCTTAGATTTTACCTGGACAGGACTAAATCTTTTCGAAAGTCGGATCAATTGTTGGTCATTTTTCTCCTGGAGCTCAGGGCAAAGCTATTTCTAACCAGACCATTTCTAAGTGGATTGCTCACTGTATTCACTTTTGTTACTTGCAGCATGGCAAGGTTCCTCCTCAGAGTATTAGGACCCATTCTGCTAGGGCATGCTCTACTTCAGCAGCTTTTTAAAGAGGTGTACCTACTAGAGACATACTGGAAGCAGCTACATGGACTTCTGTCCACACTTTCACTAATCATTACAATTTACCCTTGTTTTCTATGTCCAGGGCTGGCTTTGCCACTGCAGTGTTGCAGGGCATCCTTTCCAACCCTTAAACAGTGGGTGTTCCTCCTCCCTTTTTTTTTTTTTTTTCCTGGGCTTTGGGAATCAATCCATTTTATAACGGCTTCAACAGTGAAACACGATGAACATAGTACAGTTGTGTACACTTACCATAAATGTAGATGTTTGAGTGTATTCACTGTTGCAGTCCTGGTCCCCCCCCCCTTCCATCCCTCCTTTTTCCCTAGGGCACAGACTGGATTTTCTTTTCCTGGTCTAACCTTTTTTTGTGGACTCCTGACAGTTAAGGCAAGAAAAACTGAGGAAATGGCATTGGCTGCCTTCTTTTGTACCTGACGTCCTGATGTCAGGCCTAAACCAAAGGCAGCCGACGTCATATACCAAGGACTTTGGTATTCTGGCTGACTGTGGGCTACTTGGAGCTGGATAACCCATTTTGTAAGGACTGCAACAGTGAATACACTCGAACATCTACATTTATGGTAAGTGTACACAACTGTACTTTTCACTTTCTAATGTATCAATTCAAAAGATCTTTTATTGTTATTCAGAGCAGAGAGAGTGTGTTGTGCAATGGCTTACATTCATTACATAGGACATCATGCACTGACTGCATCACAAATCTGTCACACTCTGGGGAGTACATTGAGACTAAACGTAATGTCATGCACAGCCAGAATGACATGCATATCAGTGAACTGTCCTTTCCCTAGAACAGCCATTATCAACATTAATGCCACCAAGGTTCCAAAAATGCCATTCGATCTGTTTCAATCAAGGTTTCTAGGGATGTCGCTGATAAATTACACAACCCCTTACCTCACAGCTCTGATTATGGGTTTTGGAATACTAGGAGCTCCCACAGTGGGAAAACCTAAAGTGTGGGTGCAGTCATACTATGAGCCAGTCTCCCAGGGTAGACATTAAGTATTAAAAACTGGGCATGCTGTGTTATGCTCTACTGCTTTTTGACTACTGATCAAGGTAACAAATAATATGTCATTTGGTACAGATGGCACATGAAGTCAGAAGGGTCTGCACAAAATATTCTAATAAAAAGTCCTGGAGTAAAGAATATGGCTGTCCATAACAGAAATACTTCTGTATTACAGACATATGGAAGTAGCAATCTACACCATATCTAAGGCAGTGGAATGATATCCCATTCCAAAAACATAATATCTCCTAAAGCAGTAAAAATTGCAGCTGCTTTTTTTCTGTTATCAGTGTTACTGACTTCACAAAACATGTATATATGAGAAACAACTATCTTCAGCAATTAGGGCTTCCATTTGGATTTTAGAATGGCTGGTGATATCAACAGATGTTTCTTACTGAAAGATAATACAGTTTTTGTTTGATGTTACTTTGTAGTTTGTTTATCAGAACATGTCAGTTGAGGCACTGTTATCATTAAAACATGTAACCTATGACCTGCATTCTAAGTCCTCTGGATAGAATGATGTGGTTTGGTATCTCCTAATAAGGTGTACCTTATCAGTGCTTTCCCATACAAGTGTTTTGCACAAACAAAACTTCAATTTACCACCATGAAGCTCAGTGTTTTAAAGAAAATGGTATATGATTTATTTATGCTACTGACTGGACTAATGTACTGCTCCAGGGGGTACAATTATAGACATAGGCCAGATACTCTATAACATTTACAGGC